>NW_004524688.1:342856-363235 GCF_000260255.1 Octodon degus
CCTCTTTATAATCTCTGTGATATAGAATAAATTTTGCTTAATGTATTTTGTTGTCTCTAGTCAATCATCTTTTTAAAAAAAGAGATGTGCCAGGCCTGTGCCCAGTGGACCCTGAGATGGCAATTGAGACTGGATGTGGTGGTGCACACCTGTAACTCCAGCACTTGGGAGGCTGAAAACAGGAGGATCTCTATGAGTTCGATCTGTGTAGTGAGACCCTTTACTAAAATGCTTTTTAAAAAATAAAATAAAAAAGAGATGTGGAAAATAAGGGAAGCCATCCCTTAATGAGTGAAAAGACATTGTGGCTTTGGAAGTAGGATCTCTAAAGAAAGACTTGCATAGGAGGAGGTTTCTCAGTTTTGTACACATTTTGGTGAGAAAATGTATAGCAATCATAGATGTATCTTTGCCTTTGTTTTGATAAAAATAAAGCTTATCCTTATAATGTTGAAGTGTGTGTGTGCAGTGTTGTGTGTACAGTGTATAAATGTCATCCCTAAATCACTAACTGGAAAGAAATTCTAAAATTATAGAACAGTTCATAGTGAAAGTGAGCAAGGAAAGAGGCCCAGAAAGTTATGCCTCATAATCCTTGAGCTTGTAAATGAGTTTGTATTGAAATAGATGGATGCTGAAGTGTTAGGGGCCTCACTATGTATACATCATAGTGACCATTTCTTGGTCTCTGCTTCTTGACTGCCAGGTAGACAGCTTTCCTCCACAGTGCCCTTCTACTGTGCCATTTCCACATTGGAGCTAGCCAGGCATAGACTGATCCCTCAGAACTAAAAATAAACTTTGCTCCTCTACATTGAGTATGTCAGGTATTTTGTCCCAGCGGTGGACAAAATATTTCTCAAAGAGGATTTATTACCATGAAAAAATTAATATGTACTAGGCAAGTTGTGGTTTTGGCAAAGCTTTAAGGTGGCATATGTTGTATTTTAGATGTAAGATGTTCTGCTAAATTCTCCTGTGTTCCAAAATGCAGCATTTGGAAGTGATTGGATCTTGATAGCACTAAAATCATCAGTGGATTAATACATCGATGAATTTCTAGCTAAAAATCTCTGTGGAGGAGGAGGATCTCTATTGCCTTTACCTGGAAAGGTGTATTCTTGTGCTTGCCTTCTTCCTTAGGTCTAGCTTTCTTGGTCTCTGCTTCTTGACTGCCAGGTAGACAGCTTTCCTCCACAGTGCCCTTCTACTGTGCCATTTCCGCATTGGAGCTAGCCAGGCATAGACTGTTCCCTCAGAACTAAAAATAAACTTTGCTCCTCTACATTGAGTATGTCAGGTATTTTGTCCCAGCGGTGGAAAGCTAACACAACAGAGGGCCTTTTGATAGCTAGAGAATATTTTCATGGAGGAATGGTGGCTACAGTCCACATGGATATCATTGAGAACACATTGGTATAATGGAAAGCAATGGTTATCACTAATAATTTGATGAAGTAAATGTAAAAACAGATCACTTGTTAAAGAAATTTTGTTTTGAGCAAGTTTAGCATGTACAAAGGAATTTTAAAAGAGTAGGAAAATCACATTATTTGAAGAGTCCTAATAATGAATTTGCTGCTCTTTTCTTCATTAAATTACAAAAAAACCTAATGCAAATAGATTACTGTAAAGCAAAGCTAATCAGAATGAAATTGAAGGATAGGCAAGATAACTCAGTGGACTACACACCTGTTTAGGCAAGCACAGGGACCGGGTTTCCATTCCTGCCACCATAGGCCGCATTGGCCCTTAGGATCACTGAGCTGGCCACCTAGACTGGGCATGGTGGCACATGCCTGTAATCCCAGCCCTGGGGAGGCTGAAAATAGGAGGATTGCTTTGAGACCATGCTGCATAGTGAGACCCTGGAACAAATACATAAAAATGAAAAAGAATGAGATTGGGCACAGTACTTTAAACAAAGTGTATCTAGTAAATTTATTTCAGAAGAAAAAACAAAACAAGACTCTTAAGGAGGCAAAATACTAAAAAAACTAAACTAATGTATTTACAAAGGGAGATTACAGAACGAAGTTAGAATATTTCTTTATGCATCATTCATAAAAGTAAAAAGAGAACTTGCAAGTGGTCTTTGTGCATCCCATAGTACTTGAACATTACAAATTGTACATGTTGGTTAATTTTAAATCTCAACTTGGTAGGTCACTGGGCAACCAGGCTAAGCACTTCTGGATGTGACTGTGGAGCATTTCCAGAAGAGATGACTGACTGCAATCGCTGACTCGGTACATGACTACACTTTGCACTGTGTGCCAGTAGTTATCAGCCAGTGTATTGAGGATCTGCATTTAAGAAAACATAACAGGAAAAGGAGGCATTCCTGGCCTCAGTAGTTGAGCAGTGATATACCATATCATCTCTTCTCAGTACTTCAGGATAAGGTTTTCATCATCACCTCCCCTGGTTTTCAGAATTGTAAGTCTGAGTTGTATCATTAACCTTTCTGGAATGCCTAGTCTCCCTCACTGCCTGATCTAATTACATGGACTAAATCTCTTTATATATGTGCATATGTACACATATACATGCATGTAGTGTGAGTGTATTTCATGTAATGTTGACATAAAAATTCCTTTCTGTTTTTCGAGAGAATACTGGCTAATACAGAATTTAGATGAAACTTGGTGCTAGAGGGAGAGAATTTTAAGGATGGGCTTCCTGATTGGGTTCTTGGGTTTTCAAAATTGTTTCTCTAAATTGATTACATTCAAAATATTAATTCTATTTTAGATATTAAACAATATACCTATATCCATGCCTTTGGTAATTTGTAAAGATATAAAGTTATCTGCATTGAACATTCCTAAATAAACCACTCATAAGAACAAGTAGTTGAATGATACTGTATGTCATACTGTCAAGCATTTTTTTAAATAAGAGAAAAAATAACATTCACTGATTTCTGCTACTGCCACTGGATGACCCTATAAAAGTTAAAAATGATATGAAGTAACCCAAGAGTTCCTGTGTGTGTTGACAAAGTGACTTTTACCTTTTTTAGCTACAGGAGTGCTATTGGTAAAAGTAAAAATCAGAACTTCATCCTGCCAGGTGACTGAGTTACAATGCAATCTGCACTCACAACTTCACAGATGTCTATTGCTAAAGTAATGGGTTTAATCGGGAAAGAATCAATCAGTGATAAAAACTCTACAAATTCAGATGAGAATCTGTAGTAAGGTCTTCCTGAAGCTAAAGTCATTTTCCTGATGAAAATGGGACTCCTGGTTTCAGCGAAATGGTTTCCTTAACCTTAGGTTAATTTTTCTCCCTGCCTTCATAAAGGGTGCTATGACCTTTCACTGCACTAACTGTAAAAGGCAAGAAAAATAATCAGACATTTCAGGGACTGGTGGCCATTGTCTTTATTGATGCTGATTCTAAGACACCCAAAATACCACTATGACCAGTGAGTGAGGGTAGGGACTTACAGCAGTCAGATGATTAATGGAGTTTTCTTGGGGGTCTGTCTCAAATAGCATCCATTCAGTGGGTACCCAAGGCCAGCTCATTATTTCTCCAGTTATAGAATGCCCAATTATATTAGACATACTTAGAAGCTGATACAATTCTTATCTTGTTTCCTTTTCTTGTGGGATGAAAGCTATTGTTTGGAGTATATACAAGTTTAAGTCCTTTGCACTGCCTCATGTAAGGTGAACAATAACTCTAAGCATCTTGCATCCTTGCAGGTATTGAAAATGTTAGTTCCACTCTCAAAGACTTGGAAAAGTCCCCTTGTAAATGCACTAATGCTCTTCTTTGTCCTGTGCAGAAGACAGATGGATCTGTTTACTTACAGTTGTTTATGCTTAACTGGGTAGGAACTCCATTTGCTTGAGTACATTAACATGTTTCCTAGTACTCAGTGCTTAGGAATTAATTCTTCCCTATAGGCAATAATAAGTCTGTGAAAATGACCATTATTGGACATACAGAATGCCTTATTCAGTGACATGACATTATAAAAATTATTGCTTCTAAGCATAGAACAGACTTCACAGCAAAAGAAGCACAAAACTGAGACAGAAGTTGACAGTTGAGCTAAATTATTCGTTTGATTGGTGTAAGAGCCATTTAAGGAATTAAAGTATATTTCTGGATGTGTCTGGGTTGGTTGTGGGTGCATAACCTCATGTACTATATCACATCCCTGGCATTGTTTCCTCACTCTTCTTCCTGACACCATAAAATGAATCCTTTCACTTCTCATGCCCTTCTTCCTTACTGTTCTTGCCTTGGAGTCAGCTGATCATAGACTTAATTCCCTAAAACTATGCACTAAATTAAACCTTAAAGTGTGACTGCTAATATTTTATAAATGATGAGAAAACATAACAGTAAAAAGCCCATACTTGTGCATTTCACTAGTTTTATCATTTTGCCCACTATCATGAAGAACTTACTTTGGTAAGATGGCTTTTTGAATGCTACATTGCCACGTTGACTGTAAGATCTTGAGGGACTGAGGTAAAATTTTACAGAATGCTGTGAATCTTTTAAAACTATATCAAATATAGAACAGTGTTTCTCTCATAGTCCAGATCCATGGGCCAGGAATCAAGCAGAAGAAATTGCAGTGACACCATTTCCTATTGTCAGTGACTCACCTGAAAATATTTTCCTTCTTGTTCCTATGACTTTATTCTGTAGCAGTTTTAACTCTAGGGGGAGAAATGCTTTCACCAAGAGACACCATGATTCCATTAAACTGGAAGTTAAGATGTCAACTGGCTACTTTAGCCTCCTCATGACTCTCAGTCAACAAGATAAGAATGCAGTTAAAGTGTGACTAGGTGATTTTTCTTTACTACCAAAGAGAAACTGGATTAATATGCCATAACAAAAGAAAGGAAGAACATGTCTGGAATACAGGGGATTCTTTAGAGTATGTCTTACTTAACCCTCTCTGTGATTTATGTCAATTGAAAACTACAGCAATCCAATTCAAGCAGAACTACTAATGATCTAAACCAATCAATAATGGGGCTCTCACATTATTACATGTAGAATCATGACCAACTTGAGTGCTTACTGAAGTCAAAGGGAATATAAAGTCAATAGTGAAAAAAGCAGATATTACTATCATCTATGATCACATGACAAAATGAGAATTATAATTGCCATAAGTATGCCTGCCAGTGAAGTCCATTTGTATATACGTGTCAACCTATATTTTTATTCCTATTTTATCCCCTTATAATATACTATAGGTGTATTTATTTTTATCATAATATTTAAGCATTGTTAATTGACCTCATGGTGTAATTTCAGTGGTGGAATATCAATAAGCATAATAAATATCACAAAAGGACTTTATCCTCTTCTTGGGAAGGAGTTACTATGTTTTTATTTGTGTACAGGATAGTTTATCACATAAGGTGAAATTATGACTCTTTGATTACTATAGTGTTTACTTGAGCATTAAGTATGACTTAAGAAAGTCTATATTAGTGCCAGATGGTTAAGTTGCGGGCTTATGGTGGTTACTTTATGCATAGAAGTAGCTGACTGCAGAGTGATCAGGGTAACAATATTAATCAGATCAGAATACATTAGTATTCACACTGTTCTTGGATGAGCTGAACATTTAAATTGGTAGATTTACTAAAGCACTTCTCATCTCCAGTGTGTGTGAGTATCATCAAGTCCATTGAGAATTTAAATAAAACTAAAAGGAAAGAGGAAAGAGAAACTTGTTCTTTTTTTCTGACCTGTTGAGTGGTGAGCTATTATCTCATCTTCTTCATTGTTCAGAGATGTACACCATTGACTTCTCTGCAGTCGGGACTTTGGATTTGGACTCAATAGCAACAATTTCCTGGACTCCAGCTTGTAATCAAGGATCTTCTTGGTGTCCATAAATATGTAAGCCAATTTCTTATTGCTTACAATATATGCAGAAATTGTTGACTTAAGAATGATCCATTTTGATAAAAATACTATAACAATTAAAAGAATGTTGAATAACAAGACCTCTGTTTTTCCCCTAACTACTGAATAGCTGAAGAAATTAAAATTCAAACACAACTAATTTTCAAAAGTGACTGTATTGAAGAAGAAAATGTCAAACAATTTTAAGCATTTTCTAGAAAAATTCAGGTAGCTGTTGAACTTAGTGTTTTATTGTTCAGAAAAATAGGGAAAAGAACACAAATACTTCTTAGATAATAACTATTGTAAATCTAGTAAGTTTTACTTTTTAAAAACAAGGGAATCTTTTGATTATGTAGGAGAATTATAAGAGAATGTTAATTATAAGAAAATATTAGTCATATTTGCAAAACAATTGGGCTTTTTGTAACTGCTAACCATTACCGTTTTTCGCATTCACGTGGCTGTATTACAGATGTCTACTACGTGAAAATCCATTGTGTAGTATATATTTGGAAACTGGTTAGATTCAGAACATTTCTTTCATTAGACTCTAATCACAGAATATTTTAATCATACTTAATAATTTCAATAACCATTTAGCTCTATTTCTCAGAAATAAACTTAAGCTTTATAGCATTCAGTAATGGTTATGTGGGAAATAAAAGTTGAAAGATAAATTTATTTAATTCTAGGTTTTTTATCATGAATTTTCCTGGAACAGATACTAAGGCAAAGAAATAATACCTGATCCAAGCTCAAACACTGAATGAAGACGAGGGAATGAAACAGATTGAGTCCTAATCTTATGCTATTAAAAGTCCTTTCTTGAGTGTCCCGTACATTATTGAAGAAAAAGAATACCAAGACAGTGACTGCTCCTAGTAAGAGATAGCTTACTAGGATATTCTTCTGATGGAAGAATATCCTCCAGAGACCCTGAAATTCATGCCACATTTGCATTTGCATTATGTGAAGATTTAGAGCAGAAGAATTTCGTGTTTCCATTTATGTAATCTGAGATAACAATGTTAACTGAATCTCATAATTTTGTGCCCATTAGACACTAAGCTAGAGGTTAAGAAAATGAAGTGGGAGAAGGGAGATCATAGAAGTAGACTTTCACATGGATGCATTCCCAACATGTGTGCGAGCAAGGCAGTGCTTCTGTCCTCTCTGAGTACATGCATTTAGATGAACTTGCTGCTGTCCAAGACAGACAACAAGGTGTGGTCTTCACAGACAAACAACAGCATAGATTCATGAGTTTGCCATGAAATACTTTTTCAATAACTCAGGATAACAATGTTCTTCTCTTAAATGACTGTACTATACCTGTGCTCTTTTAAGATAATGACTGAAAACTTAGTTCTGAATTCACTCACCTACAATATTTGAACAGCAATGGAATACCCATCTCTGACAAAACCAAACAAAAAAGGGGAATATAAATGGACCATTTTGTAGTGAAAAAAAAATATATCTGTATATACAAAATAGTTAGGATAAATAAACAGCTACTTTTGCTTAGTTCAATGAGAAGAAAGATTTGTATTAATAGTGTTTAGGCAAGATATTATGTCTTCATCTTGTACTATGAATAACTACTATGCAGACAATAATATGCGATGCATTATTATAACTGTACTGCTAACCTGTTTTGAAACTTTCATTGCTATTTCTTTCTCAATAAAATTAAATTATAAAAAAGAAAGTTTAGTTCTGACTAGACATTGATCACTTCTTTTGATTTCTCTGAACATATTTTATGCCATCCAAGTAATGCCTGTAATGGATATATATACAACACATTCTAACTCAGTGATTTACAAAACTGAATACTTCCAGCAGCATTTTAAAATAAAATATTGTATGAAAGCAATGTATGGACATTAATAGTATGATAAAAATCAGAAATATTAAGTTTTTAAAAAAGCAGAAAAAGTTTCTGTCTTCCGTTAATGCCAGTTGATTGTGGTAATTACAGACAAATGTTTTGTGTATATTTTTCTGGACTTCATGATGTACTGTATAGCCAACATTTTTTTTTTTTTTTTCCTTACAACCTCAAAATCCCATGTTTATTACAAAGGCAAATGGTGATTCTTATGGTGAGTTTATCGGTAGGATTTCTGGTAAAGAGCACGGGCACCAGGACCTCCAAACTTTTTGGATTCGCAGCGTCGAGGGTCAGCTACCAACAGGGTCCGGTCATACTGGATGAGAATATCTTTGATCTCTTTCTTGGAAGCCTCATCAACATATTTCTGGTAATAGGCCACCAGGGCTTTGGAGATGGACTGACGGATAGCATAAATCTGGGCAACATGACCACCACCCTTTACACGGACACGGATGTCAACACCAGCAAACCGCTCCTTGCCCAGAAGCAGAACAGCCTCCAGTAACTTATATTGCAGCGTGCGCGGCTCGATCATCTCCAGGGGGCGCCCGTTCACCTTGATGAGGCCATTGCCCCGCTTGCAGTGTGCCACCACTGTGGCTGTCTTCTTGCGACCGAAGACTTGCACGGACTGCAGCGGACCCTTGGACGGCATGGTTTCTAGCGCAGAGTCTGGAGCTCCTCACCGCGCGGCGCCGCAACCGGAAAAGGGAAGTTTGGGGCCACCCAGGCCGCTTTTCAGGGTCTGCGCATGCGTCTTGAGCGCCACAGCGCGACAGGAGCGAGCTTTACGGTTCACCTTGTAGCTAGGGCGGGGCCACTTCCACCACAATTTCTTTCCTTTCATTTTCCTCTCCGGAACCCTGGTCTCCCAGAATCCTTCACCCAGAGATCTTCATCAAATCTCTCTTCAGAGCCCTCAATCTGACTCCTAATTTTCTCCGTGAACCCCCCTGCCCTCAGAGCCCCTTTCCGGAATCAACATTTTTTGTATATTACACTGAAATTTGGGTAATTTGCTTGGGTTACTTTTGGCAGGGGAGGAGGACTAGGTGTGCTTACGTGTGTGTAGATTTTGCTTTCTACCTTATTTCAAAGTATTTTTGCACACATATTAGTGTATGTTTGCAAATAAATATACATTTTCTTTAAAAATTATTTTGTTTTACATTTCTTTCTGGTTTATTTCCTTAAATATTGCATGGGTAGACTTTATTTTGGGGATCCTCTATATGGTATCAGTGTACAAAATCTTTTAGTTCAAATTGCAGTAAATTTAATTTCCTATAAAATATCATTATATAATTAAAGAGCCACACATGTATTTACTTCCCACTATAGACACTAATCATAGGAAGTACATAGGAGTGGCAGTTTACAATGGATTTTCCAAGAGGACTTGAAAGAATAGCCACCTGATCTGAAATCTAGAGGTCTCAGGTTCATAACTTTGTCATTATATTCTTTTTGTGAGAATAAGCTAGGAGTGTTTCATTATAAAAGTATTACAATATGTGATTATTAAAATTTTACAACTGTATGATTCTGTTTCACATTGTTGGTCAATAATTTCATCTGTTTTTAATTATTTTTTAATGTATTTAGTACAGGGTCTACAAGGTCTCACTATGTAGATTGGATTTGTAGTGATCATCCTGTTTTCAGTCTCCCAAGTGCTGGGATTATAGGAGCACACCACCACACCCAGTCTCAATCACCACCTCAGTGCTCCTCATGGGCAGGGCTGGCATGGCAAGCTGAGCAATTGAACTCCGGCCACTGCACTCTACCTAAGTAGGCTCCTTAGTTCACTGAGCAATTTGGCTGGCCCCAATTTCATCTGTTTTTAAAGTAATTCTTTCTTTTTTATTTTTATTTTTTTCACAGTTTTATTGATAAACAGCAATGAGACAGTTTCAAATCAAATCGGAAGTACAGTTTCAACAAATAATACACTGCATATATTCTTCTTAGTGGTTAATTGCTGTACAAGATGCGGACTTGTGATCCTATTTACAAACACCATTTGAACAAATCATTCTATTCATTAAGAGAATGCAACTATATATCTATCCTAACCACTTTGAATACACAGATATAAAATGGACATTCATTGGTATACCCCATTTTTTCTAAGTTCCTAAAGTTAATTCTTTCAAAGATGGGTTTCTATATGGATCTATTGCACATGGTTTTCTGTACTCAGATACCTTAATTATTAAGACAAGTATAATTTTACTTTTATAAATATGCAAAGTAAATATGCAAACTTTATATATATATACACACACACATATGTACATATAATAGAGATTCAGATTCATTAGCTTTAATTTCAAAATGCGCTTATATTTCTAAAGTAACATAGGCCATTGATTCATTAGAATATATGCTATACAAATTTAACTCTTCCTGGAAATAGTGTTATCAAACCAAATTAAAAATTATTATTTAATCTTAGCATAACCAGAAATTGAGTTGCCTCTGTAGGCTGTTTTGCTTACAGCATAATGGCTGTGGCTTCATGAAATCTATAAATTTTATTCAGGGTCTCTCTTGAACATCAAAACCCGTCTTCCTTGAATTCTGGTAGCTTATTGAAATAAAAAAAATTCTATATCATATAACTGATGCTAAATAATTCAGTATTATTCAATACCCCATTCTTAAACTATATGCCACAAATTTTTGAGTGAAGGAAACATTAAGATACAGAAAGACAAACTAGCAAGGCTTTACAAGTTGTAAAGGGAATTTCTCGTTATTATTTCAAAGTATTCCAGAAACTAGATGAATTCTTTAAAAATAAAATGTGCATTTGGAATCCTTGAGGATCTCCACTTCAATACAGTGAGACAACTTCATCCACTACTGTTATTACTTATCCAGATATGGACTCTGCTAACTAGAGAGTCCCAATTATTGAGAATCTCTGCTCTACATTTATTCTCAGTATCATGCCCACTGCTCACAGGTTGGAATACATGATGAATTAGCAGAGACATAGAGTGTGAAAAAAATGATGAATCCAATACAATGGGAAAGATGTTAGAATTGTTTAATCACAACAGCCTTATATTTTAAACAAAATTAAAATATTCTACCAAAATCAAATTAAACTAGTTGTATGTGCAAGGCCCTTTAATAAGCAACATATTAGGGAAGAAAAGTGAGTAACATGTTAGACAGTTACAAAAGAGATCACAATATGGTGAGTTGAAACAAAGCTTGCATTGACAGAAGTTGGGAGCAGCATTTTTTAAATTCTCCATATAAAAGACTTATAGAAATAATTTGTATCAGAGGCAAGGGAAGACTCAGGATGTCATATTTTGTAAGATGCCTGTAATTTAAGACAAGGTATGAGAAATTGTGTTTTCAATAACCCCTAGAGGAAGTGGGACTCAAACATCCCTTGTGTTTAGGTTACTGCATGTTTTTCTCTATTTCTTTTGTAGCATAGCATCAGTAGGAATGCTATATCTGTACATTATTAAGCTGAATGAAAACTGTCTTTAAAACTCATCCATCTCAGTTGTATCCTGCTCTTCAAATGAGGAAAATGAGATGATCACTGAGGATGATTATTTTATATCTGGCAGCCTCATCCTAATATTAACTTGAATGGAGTATGACTTTATATGTTTATTGTAATTCTTTGCCAGAAGGATTTTAAAATTTTATTCTCTGTAAAGGATATTACAAAGATATTAAATAATATTAAACTTTATTTATCACTCATGGTCACGATTTTATGTACTTATAAAACATGCAGGTATTGCCATTTGGAATTTATACTATCATTACTTTGTCACATACCCTCATCACTCCAAATATGGATTCATTTAAAGATAAAAGGAGAGTACATCTATGTCCACCTACACAAGTCTAAATCTAAAACTGTGTCTGTATCTATGCCCAAATCTATTCTATTATGTAAAGCTCATTGTGTACCAATGCATACATACATGTATATATGTAAAGATTACGTATGATCACATGCATATACAAAAAGAGGCTTTATATGTGTATATCTAGATACATGTAATGAAGAAGTGCTTAAGAGCTTTCAAGGCAGGAAGAACTTGTATGTATGTGATTTGAAACACAGACAATGCAGTCAGAGTGAAAATGCCCCTTCCGGTGGCTTCTCTCTTAAACCACTCTGCAGTCTGTTGTTTGGAAATGAAAAGCTGTGCAAAGACTCATGTGGATTGGAGAATATTATTGTGCTTCAAGTTCACCAATAAAAGTATGCTAAATATCACAGATTTTCATTTAAGATTCTAATGTCTCTTCCCCAAAGACAAAGACAAATATGGGCTTGAAATTGACCTGACACAATAGCTGAAATCAAGAACAAAACCAGTCTAAATTCTAGTAAGATTGTTATTATTGTTGTTGAACTTGATGCAGGGTCTGGCTATGTAGTTGGAACTCAGTGATCCTCCTGTCTCTGCCTCCCCAGCACTGGGATTACAGGCATGCACCACCACGCCCAGTTTCAGAGCCTGCATGGCATGAGTTAGGTTCTGGGGCCAGCATGGCATGCAGAACCAGGGATTGAACTTGGGTCCTTGCACTTGCCAAGGAGGCACTTAGATCACCAAGCTATCTCCCCAGCCCAAGCTTCTTATTATTTCTGTTGCCTACCAGATCACAAGTAAAAAAAAATCTCTAGGGAAAAACTAAATTCATGTGTAGTGTCTCTGTTTTCTTATTTACTGTCTGTTTTCAATTTTTAAAAAAGCAAGTATACAAGAAAACAAAGCTTAATTTAATGACACATCAAAGAAATAGCAGAAATACACTAAAAGATGAAGACTTTTTGCAAAAGTATACATAATCTTTAAAATAAGTATGGTTAATACAGATGTTCCTCACTTAACAACCTATTTAATGACTGTTCAGGTTTAGGATCAAGGACTGCCGTTTCCACTTATGACCTGCTGCTCAGACTTACAATCAGTCATTTTTTATGCAGTCCTATGCATCTTGTTCATAGAACCTCAGTATCTTTATTTGTACAGTATTCCTTATTTATACAATACTATAATTTATGGTAATTGTAATGTGCGCTACACTACTGCAGTTTTATTTTTGTTATACATTTCAGTACTATGTATAAGAGTGATGCAAATAAAAGCAAACTCATTTAGTTGGAGTTTCCTCTGACCACTTCTTTGCTCTGAACATTGTAATGCATATACTATACAATCTTCCTTTACTGACCAATCCATTTAACCTACTCACAAAACTAGCACAATGTGGGCATCAATCTAAGTATGTCTGTATATTTATTAAAGAATTAATGACATGATAGAGAACCTTGGCACAACATAGAAACTGTACACATAGTCAAATAAATACTGTGAGATGAAAGAACCACAAATGCTTTCTCCTGCCAGGATGATTGATAACTAAAACAAATTAGCACAAACTGGGGTTAAAGGCAGGAACACTAAGAAGCCCATTTGTCTAGTGCCTGGCTCACAGTGTTCAAGATCAAGTCAAACCAAAGTAGCAAATGCCTTTGCCATTCAGCAAAGAACTAAGCACCAGCCAACATGAGATTACCTTGGGGAGGGACATGTGGAGTGGGATGCTATACATGATTGAAATTTGCACACACCTTTGCAAGTTGAGGTCCTGAGGGAGCCCACAGAAAATCCTCCAGCACTTGAAAATTGCGAGAGAAAGCAGAGCTTGGAAAGTTGAGTGTGTGATAAACTGAAAATGACTTCAGTAAAGACAAAACCTAACCCAAGCTCAAGTATAGACAGATTGACTCAGCTAAAGACCAACTAGGAGTAAGCAACAACTCACCAGGGTTTTTTTCATTGTAGACATTGTATTGGGAAATCAATAACAAGTTATAGACCAAAATAAGAAGAAAAAAATGTCAAAAGAAAGAACTGTCAAGAAAACAACACCCAGAAGTGATGTTGGAAACAGCAGGCAAAGTAAAAAATTACTCTAGCTAATATGACAAAAATAGTCTAGTAGGAAAAATGAACAACACATACAAGGAGTACATCATCAGACAAATAGAACTATTTTAAAAAGGAAAAGTATAAAATGAGAAGGTTATAAATAAAATATTAAATATAGCACAATATCAAAACTGACAAATATTTCTGTCAACTTAGTAGCAGAAGAGAAGCAGCTAAATAATGAATCATTCAATTCAAAGATAAGTGAATAAATATTCAACATGCTACAGTGAAATATAGGATGAACTTTGTAAAGCAATGAAGAACAAAATGGAATCAAAATATTCTGTAAAAATTACAGAGTCTAAATGAATGTTAGTTCATTTCTTCAAGGAAGAGGTAGAACAGAATATATGAAATAAATTCAGAGATAATAAAATATTTTCCAACATTATATTTCTTCATTTTTTAGGGGAGGAAAAAATGATAAAAAATAAAAGCGATGAAAAAATTCATTAAAGAAACTAATAGGACTGACGACAATGGTTGTTATGAATGATATATATTTTTTTCTTTTTTTGGCTGGCTCAGTGGACCTTAAGGGTGGGTCTGGTAAGGCAGGTAGAGGTGGGGATGGAACCACGGTATGCTGCACCTGACTGAATATTCATGAGCAGGCGCTTAAACAACTGAACTAACCAGAAGGCTCTCACCACAAAAGTTGAGAATGATTTTTAAATTAATTATTTTTTTTCTTTTGGTGGAATCGGGAATGGGAATTGAACTCAGGACCCTGCGCTTGTCAGGCAAGCACTTATTCTACTGAGCTATCTCCCAGCCCGAGAATGATTTTTTTAAAATGGTTGTTGTATTATATAATGTTATCTTCTAATTAATTGTTCAGGTTACCAGATATAAATCTGCAAAATTGGTAAAATTCAAAATAATGTTATAAGAAATTAAAAAGAAAGAAATTAAAAACATTTAAGCATTTACTGCTCCTTTCAATAATCCAGCAGACATCAGCAGTACAATTATCCAAACTATCCATATATATGAATATATATTTTTCCCTTCTTTCTTTTGTCCTTTACCTCATCCAAGCTTTTTTTTCACATTGAACAGATTCTTTCCCTTTCACAGAATCTATTGTACCTTTTAGATTGTATTTCCTTTTTTAGATTTCCACACTCGCAAAACAATACAATGTTTGCGCATCAGGTCTGATTTATTTCACATAAGATTGTTTCCTAGTAGTATCAGTATACCTATAAAAGGCTCGAATTCATCTTTTTTTATAGCTGAGCAATAATCCATTGTATAAAAATATCATATCATTTTTATCCATTCCTCAGTTGATGGGTATTTTGGGTATTTCTAAGAGTTAGCTGTAGTAAATTGTGCTGCTATAAACATGGGTGCACATATATCGCTCTGGTATGATATTTCTAGTTCTTTTGGAAAAATATCTAAGAAAGTAATACCTGGCCTGAATGAGACCTCCAATCCTAGCTTTTTGAGGAATCGCCAACTGATTTTCACAGTGATTGGACCAGTTGCACTCACACCAACTGTGGAGGATTCTTTTTTTCCCCACAGCCTCTCCAGCATTGTTATTGGTTGACTTCATTCTTTCTGGCATAAGATGGAATGTCAATGTTATTTTAATTTGCTTCTGTTGAATGACCAATGATGTTTAACATTTTTTCATATATTTATTTGCCATTTGTATTCCTTCACTTTTGAAGTGTGTATTCATCTCAGATGCCCATTTTTGGATTAGGTCTTTGAATTTTTGAGGCCTGATATTTTTAAATTTTTATATCTTCTAGATAGAAAGCCTTTGTCTAAGGGATAGTCTGATATAATTTTTTCCCAATCCATGGATTTTCTACTTAATCTATTGATGATTTCTTTTGATATGCAGAATCTTTTCAAAAAGATGAGATCCCAGCTGTTGACTCTTTGAAGTACTTCCTATGCAGATTGGTTTTTGTTCATAAACTTTTAACCTATATCTACACCTTTAAAATTTCTACCTACTTTCTCCTGCAGAAGATATAGTGTTTCAGTTCTGATATTTAAATATTTGATCCATTTTGACTGTAGTTTTATGTATGGTGGTAAGCAAGGGTCTAATTTTCACCATTGGCATGTGGAAAGCCAGGTTTTCCAGCACCATTTGGTAAAGAGGCTATCTTTCATCCAGTGAACATGTTTGACCCCTTCATTGCAGAAAAAGTGGCTGGGTGTGTTTGTACTTGTTTCTGCATCTTCTAATCTGTTCCCTTGGTACTCAGGTCTATTTTTTTTTTTTTTTTTGGTGCAATACTATGCTGATTTTATCACAGTAGCTTTTAGTATAATTACAAGTCAGGGATTGTGATGCCTCTGGCTTTTCTTTTGTTTCTCAGGATTGCTTTTTCCAATCTCTTCTGGTTCCAGATGAATTTTAGAAATAATTTCTCTAGACCTGTGAGGTATGCCAAGGATATTTTAATTCAGACTACATTGAATCTGTACAACAATTTTGGGAGTATGACCATTTTCACAATGTTGGTTCTTCCTATTCAGGAATGAAAAATATCTTTCCATTTCCTTAAATCCTCTCCAGTCTTTTCTCAGAGTACTATAATTTTCACTGTATCAATCTTTCATTTCCTTTCTGAAATTGATTCTTAAGTATTTTGGGGGTTATTTTTTGTTTGTTTGTTTTTGTACCAGGGATCAAACTAGTGACCTCGCACTTGTCAGGCATATGCTTATGCTGCTGAGATACCCTGTCCTTTTGGGTATTATTGCAAAAGGTATGGGTCTCATAATTTCTCTTTCAGTCTGTTCATTGTTGATGTATAGAAATGCTATTGATTTTTGAGTGTAGACTTTGTATTCTGTTACATTATTGATTTTGATTATTAAATCTAAAAGTCTCTTCATAGAGTTTTGGGGGTCTTCTAAGTACAATATCATCTCATCTACAAAGAATGATAATTTCACTTCTTCATTTTCAACCATTATTATTTTTATTTGCTTCTCTTGTCTAATTGCTCTGTCTAGTGTTTCCAGAACTATGAATAGAAATGATAACAGTGGACATCTCCCTCTTGTTCCTGATTTTAAAGTGAAGGCTTTCAGGTTTTGTTGCTTTAGCATTACATTGGCTGTTGGTTTATCATAGATGGCTTTTATGAGGTTGAGTTACAGACCAACTATTTTGATTTTCTGTATTTTTTTTATCATGAATCAGTGTTGGACTTTTTCAAACTCTGCATCTCTCAAGATAATCATATGATTATTGTCTTTGGCTCTGTTGATATGATGTATCACATTTATTGATTTGCATATATTCAACCATCCCTGCATTTCTAGGATAAATCCTACTTGGTTGTTATGTATAATCTTCTTGTTGTTTTGCTGCACTCTGTTTTCTACTATTTTATTGAAGATTTTTGCATCTGTATTGATTAGGGAAATAGGCCTATAGTTCTCTTTTTGGTTGTGACTTTCTTTGCTTTTGGTATCACAGTAATACTTGCCTCCAGAAATGAGTTTGGAAAAATTGCTTTCCTTTCAATTTCATTGAAAATTTTAAGCAGAGGTAGCATTAAATCTTCTCAAAACTTCTCATAAATTCAACTATAGCTCCAACTGGACCTGGGCTTTTCTTTGTCTGTAAGTTTTCTATTATTTTTTCAGTTTTATTCACTGATATGGGTTATTCAGAGTTTACATTTCTTCTTGATTCAGCTTTGGTGCTTCATATATATCTGTCCATTTCTTCTGTGTTTTCCATCCTGTGAGAGTAAAGATTTTGAAAACAAGTGTTGATGGTCTTCTGAATTTCTATAGAGTGTATATTGATTTTACCCTTTTCATTCCTCATTGCATGAATTTGGGTTCATTCTTGTTTGATATGTTTGCCTAGAGTTTTATCAATTTTATTTATTCTTTCAAAGAATCAACTCCTTGATTCATCAGTCCTTTGTATTATTTTCTTCATTTCCATTGCATTAATTTCTGTTCTGATGTTTATAATATCCTGCCTTCTATGGTATGGGCTTTTGCCTTGACTTGCTCTTCCTTGTCTAGTAGCTTGTTGTGCACATGAGATTGTTTATTTGGGTTTGTTTTGTTTTCTCAATGTGAGAATTTACTGCTATAAAATTTCCTCTTAACATTGCTTTTATTACATCCCACAGGTTCCAGTAAGTTTAATCTGCATTTTGTTCAATTGCTAATAATGTTAAATTTCCTCTTTACTTTCATCTGTGATCCATTGATTGTTTAGGAAGATATTACTTGGTTTCCATGTATTTATGGAGCTTTTGCTATTTCTTTTATCAATGTTTTTCAGTTTTGTTGCACTATAGTCAAACAATATGTATGGAAAAATTTCAGTTCCTTTTTATTTACTTATACATGCCTTATTTACTAGTATATGATGTATTTTGGAGAACAACCCATGTGCAGCTGATAAGAACGTGTATTCTGACACTGTTGGGTGGACCATTCTATAAAAGTCTACTCAGTCTATTTCTTCACAAGTTTGGCTTAGTTCTGTTACTTCTTTGCTGATCTTTTGCTGAGTTGATCTATCTCTTTGTGTCAATGGAGTGTTAAAGTCCCCCATTACAATTGTGTTATTGCTTATTTGATTTTTCATGTCTGTTAAAATTTGTCTTAATTAGTTGGATGCTCTTGCATTGGGTGAATATGCATTTATAATTGTTATTTCTTCTGCTTACAGTTTTCCTCTAATAAGTATGTAGTGATCTTCTTTATCTCATTCAATCACTGTTGGTTTGAAGTTGACATTGTTAGCAACCAGAATAGTTACCCCTGATTTTTTCATGCATTCCTATCACATGGAGTATTGTTTTCCATTTTTTTGCATTCACTCTATTAATTTCCTTTGGAGTTAAATGTATTTCTTGCATATAGCATATTGCTAAATTTTGTTTCTTGATCTGCACTGCCAGTTGTTTTTTTTTAATTGGTGAACTGAGACCATTTACACTGATGGCTATAACTGATATGTATTGGCTTATATTTGCCATGTTATTTTCCTACTGTAGGATCCTTATTTTTCCCCTCTGTATATTGCTTGCTTTGCATGATAGTTCCTTTCTATTGTTGTTCTTTAAGTTGTGGTCATTTTTGTCTCTTTTTAGAATGTTTGTCGGTACTCTTTGTAGGGCTTTTTTGGTGGTCGTGTATTTCTTCACTTGCTCTTCATGAAAGTATTGTATCTCTCCATTATATTTGACAGATAGTTTTGTAGGGTACATCAATCAGGTATGGAAGTTGTTTTCTTTAAGGATCTGAAATACTTCACTCCAACTTCTGCTTGATTTGATCATCTGTGTTGAGAAATCTTCCATGATTCTGATGGGTTCCCCATTTTAGGTGGTCTGTTTCTTCTCTATAATAGATATTAATATTATGTTCTTTTAATGAATTTCTATTATCTTGATTATTGTATGTGTGGATGTAAATTTATTTTGATTATGCCTAACTGGAGTTCTGCATGCCTCACCTAACTGTATGTCAGATTCTTTTCCCATGATTGGGAAATTTTCTGTTACTACTGCAGGGAATCTTTTATGTCATTTGTGTTGACTCTAGTTGTTTCATTGATACATATTGATCTTACATTATTTTTCTTTGCATCATCTTGTGGGTATTACATTGTTATTTCCTGATTCTTTGTTATTTTTAAGAGATTTTTTCTTTCATGTTCACCAGTTGCCGTGCTCTCTTCAAGGTCTGAAATTCTATCTTCAGCTTCATTCAGGTGGTTTTGCCAGCTTTCAATGGAATTCTTAATGTCCTGGATATCAATTTGAATGTGTTTCATGCATTCTAGTTCTTTTCCATATTGTTCATTCAGTATTTCCATCATTTTCCTATTCCTTATGTCCTGGGAGAAGCAACCATTCTCAAATTTTTTGAAAGACAAGAAACTCTAAAGAAAGGAGGCCCAGAAATCTCTAAGCCAAAAGTACATTAGAAATGAAACTTAAGGGCTGGTGAGATGGCTCAGTGGTCTAAAGCACCAACTTAGAACAAGCTAAGCTAAGCAAAGCACAGGGACCATGGTTCAATCCCCCAGCACCACATGTCAGCCAGCCTCGCCCCCTGGTGGGCTGAGCTGGCCACACACAAAAATATAAATAAATAAATAAATAAATATTAAAAAAAAAATGAAACTTAAAGTGCTGCATACAATGCTGCACATCTATAAACAAAGTCACTTGAAAGGCCCATTTAGGATACATAGACAAGCCTAGGCAAAATAGTAATACTCCATTAGAAAGCAAGGTAGAAAAAAGGGGGGAAGCAAGAAAGGGAGGGAAAGAGGAAAAGAAAAGAACAGAGAGACTAGACACACAACATAAACAAACTTAGGAAACCACAGTGAAAATAATCAAAAACACAGACAAACAAAATGTGACTTACAGCATAGCAAAAATAAAAGAAACAAACAAGTATAGCATACTGCACCCCTAGGATTGTGCAAATCAGAAGACAATGGAGTTGATATTTATAAAGTAAAAAAAAATAAAAAAGAGAGAAAACTTTACTAAATAAAATAGAAAGAAAGCATTGGAATATTCTTTTTTTTTTTTTTTTTTTTTTTTTTTT
>NW_004524688.1:383409-415127 GCF_000260255.1 Octodon degus
CAAACACAATCAGAACAAAAAGCAAGAGTGGGTATTTAACAGCCAGCAAGGTAGATTTTGAAAACAAAAAAGAAAAAAAATATACCAGGGATAAAGAAAAACATTACATAATAATAAAAGGGTTAATGCACACACAAAAAGCATAAAACAGGCCTAAGTATATAAAGATAGGGCTTTAAAATATAGGAATCAAAACTGGCAAAGAAGGGCCAGTGAGATAGCTCAGCAGACTAAGCGCCTTCTTAGGCAAGCACAGGGACTGGGATTCAATCCCCGGTACATGCCACACAGGCCCCACTCCTGGTTTGTGCTAAGCTGGTGATGGGTCCAGGCTTGGTGGCACACACCTGTAATCCCAACTGCTCAGAAGGCTGAAAACAGGAGGACCACTACAAGTCTGAACTGTGTAGTAAGAACCTGTACCACAAAAATAAACAAATAAATAAAATAAAAACTGGCAGAAGTGAAAGGAACAGGAAACTACCATTTCAGTTGGAGATTTGCATATCAGCTCTTAACAATCTATAAAACTGGTAGTCAGAAAATCAGCCAGGTAACAGAGCTAGCTCAGCCAATTGAATATAACTGACATTTATACAACACTATGCAGAAATAGAACAGAACATTCATCAAGATACACCAAAACAAACCAACCTTACCAAAACTTAAAGAACTTCAAAGTATCCAAATATGTTGTCTGAGAAAAATTAAATTAAACTGAAAGTCAGTAACGAAGATAAGAAAAATCTCTAATCGCTTGAAAATTAAACAAAATGCCTATAAATAATCATGAGTCAAAGAGGAAACTCAAAGGCAAATAATAAGACATTTGGAGCTGACTGGAAATAAAAATACAAGACATTCAAATTTATGGGCTACAACTAAAAGAGTGCTTTAAAAATACCAAAAACTTATAATTTAGAAAATAAAATTCAAAACAGCAGAAATAATCTTAGTCACCTAAAAACAGAAGGAAATGTCCTCAACATGATAAAGAGTATCTGTCAGATAACAAGAGCGAGCATTCTTCATAGTGGTACAAAATGAGGACTACTTTCAAAGTCAGGAATGACACACAGAGAGCCAACATTGCCCCTTCTGTCCAACCAGTAGTCCTAACCAGCAGAGGTTCCCACTCAGGAAGCACAAGAGAATCCACAGATAAATGATTAGAATTAGTAAGAGAGTTCAGCAAAGCTGTGGATCGAGGTTAATAACAAAAATCTGTATTTTATTGCTCTGCACTGGCAATGGACAATTAGAAGCTGTAAATTTTTAGATGATATCTTTATGATAACAAAAAAGTTATAAATAGCTTTTACAAATTCTTTAGAAATTTGCAATTTTTTTAAAAAGGGGGGGCACGAATAATTTTGGTTAAAACATCAAGATTGTTGTGGAGAAAATTATAGAATCTTATTAAGAGATATTGAAGAAGGCTAACTTTTTACAATGTTCTCAAATGAGAAGACAACAGTACAAATATTTCAGTTCTCTTCAAAATAAGGAATATATTTTAACTGAATAGGTATTTGTAAAGCATTTAGAATACTACCTGACATGTAATAAGTGATATGTAACTGTTGTTGAATAAATAAATCAAAATTCTAACAAGGTTTTTCATAGAAAAAAAAATGATGAAGAAATTTTAGGTTGGTGAAAGAGTTTTGTATGCTACTTATGGTGGTATAGCATAACTTAATATTTGCTTTTATTCACCAGACTAAACCCCCAAAATGGGAATTTTTTAAAATTCTGTTTGATACAGAGTCTCACTACACAGCTCAGACTTGTAGTGATCCTCCTGTTTTCAGCCTCCCCAGTGATGGGATTACAGATGTCCGCCCCCACCCTTGGTTTCAGTGGCCAGCTCAGTGTACTCAGGGGTAGGCCCTGCACTGCATGTGGTGCCAGGGATCAAACTCTAGTTCCTGCACTTGCCTAAGCTACTTAGCCCACTGAGGTATCTCACTGGCCCTGAGAATTTTGTTTTGAAATAACAGCACAATAATTAGCACTGAGGATGAGATTAGGAAAATATATATCATGTAAAGTATAATTATATGATTCATGGAGTGCTTGTATTAGTATCAAATTAATAGACTTTACACAAGGAATATTGCCAGAAACAGAAATTCTTCCCAGTGAAAACTTGTTGAGTTTGCATTGGATATTAAGATTGTAAAGGAATGTTAAAGTATCATCTCTGATACTTTAGCAAAATCAAAACAGAAAAAGAAATAAAAAGCCACAATTATCTTCAGAAACTTTTAATCTTTTTCAATCATTGATAACATAGGTAAATAAAAAATTATTTACATACAAAGCTTAATGCAAATTATAAACAAATGAGGCAATTTCCATCTGTAGAAGACTACTGGGTCCAGGGAGATAGCTCAGTGGCATAATTGCCTGTGTGGCAAGTGCATGGTCCTGAATTTGATCCCTGGTACCAAAACAAAAAGAAAAGAAGGCTAAAAGTAGCACATAATAGTAAAACCATTCTTTTTAAGAGCAAATGGCATGTTCACAAAGACAAACCATATATTTTGCAATAAACCAACATTAAAATAAGAGTATTCACGATACACCAAATATCACTGAGCACAAGCATTGAATTAGTTGTTAATTTTATAAACATACTTTTAAAACTCTCAATAAATACTTGACAATTATATTTTAAATTAAGAAACATATTAAATATGTGGTTAAGCAACATAGAAATTGTGAGGAAAATTAGAAATTTTGGAATCCAATGAAAATAAAAGTTACCATACCAAAAATGAGATAGAAGAAATAAAATGAGATTTTAAGTTAACTTATAGTTTGCATGCTTGTATAAGAATAAAAAATAATAAAGTATTTAAGCTTTCACATTTAGAAGCAAGGTAAGAAAAGTTAATGGAACTTAAAATAGGTGGACATTTAAATATAATAGAAATGATTGGAGAAAATATTTACAAAGCAAATAGATCATAACTAGAGCAAATTAATGTAACAAAAAAGGACTCACAGACAACATCAATAAATATAGTAAGATTACTAGGACTGATTGAAACTATAGATAATAAAACACATATTATTAACATCAGGTGTAAGCAATGAAGTGATCATCAAAAATCTGGACATTTAAATGACGGTACTAAACAAGAAAGCAGATACAGATGAATGAAAATTTTGTATCTGTGCATTGAAAATGGTTAGGATAGTTATATAGCTACATTCTGTTAATTGAAGGAATAGAGGGATTTGTTCTAGTGTTTGTAAACAGGTTATCATGTCTGCATCTTGTACAACAAATAACCACTAGGAAGGCAGTGTGCAATGTGTTAATTATTGAAGCTGTCCTACCAATTTGATTTGAAAAAAAAAAAAAAGAATCTGGACAGCCAGGCATAGATAGGGTGATGTAATACTATGAAAAGTCTTATTTGAATACATGTGAAGACTCAGATTAAATGAATACATTCCTTGCATTTTAGTCAGAGTTCACAAGGGAGAAGGCTTAATATAGTACACATAATTTATAGGATTTCTTTGATAATTTATTGATTTCTTTGATAACATTCACTCAATGAGTCAAATAAAAAATGGTAGATATAAAAGAAGCCTCTACCCATACACTAGAGACCTAAAGAATCTACCTGAGAGCCTAGTTCCTATGACAGTGTCCTGCACAAGTCCAGCTGAAGACTGAGAGCTCATGGCATTGTACCCTGTGAGTCCATCTGGAGGCCTAGAGCCTACAGAAATAGCTTATAAAGTCTATATCAGGGATCTGCACTGGGAGGGTGTAAAGGTTGTGGCAGAAGCTAGAAAGTCTGCACCAGCCAGCAAGCTGAGGGATCCTCCTTCAAGCCAGAAAGCAATGCTCAAGAGAAGACTAGAGCTCCCCCAAAAGAACCACAGCCATCCTCAAAGACAATGAGGGCTAGAGCTCCTCTGACAATGAAAGCAGCCAAGTTCATAACAGGGAAGCCAATGTGACAAGCTTCTTTAGGAGACTTGACAGCATACCATCTTCCTCTCCAGTTCTCCTTTTACATTATTGGCAACAGTCCTCAGGTGAGCCTTGCACTCAAGAACTATGCTGATTCAGTTCAGCTTGGCATTAAAAGTTGACTATTAGTTAAGCCTCCACACCTTTTAAAACAGTTTGCCAAAAATGAACCAAGATATAAAAGAAGTAATATATCCTCGTATTAATTTAAAACCTTACGGTAAAAATTTGAAGAAGTATTTCAGGAGTTAATGGCTTTAACATTGATTTCTTTCAAATGCTCAAGGAGAAAAAGTCAAGGCTAGAGAAAAATTGTGTTTAAAAAGGGCAACTATAGAAACTAAAAAATTATAGAGTAAGACAGCCATTCTGCTGATTTTAAATATACAGTACATCATCCAACTTTACAAACAAGTTAAGTGGAGGTAAAAGTGAAATCATTGAAGATATAAATTAACTTTCAAAGTCAACACAAAGTGCTTTGAAGCATTTTGTGACTAATACCATATGTCTGCGATCAATGAACTACATGGTTTTGAATTGATCATAGACCATTAGGACTACTACCTGAGCTAAGCTTCTTCATGGTTCATAATTTTTAAATTGTGTAGTTAATATTATGCATGTTATTGTCCTTTCTTCCATTCTTACCAGTATATGTCAATTTGTGAAAGAAAAATGTTAATAATCAGTTGTAGTCCTATAAAAATGATAACTCTGTTTAGTCATTGATCTTGTTTTAAACTTAGAATTTTATGATTATTGGCCTCTGCTACATTTATTGTAAAACCCCTTCTAATTATCTAGCCATTTCAAATATCAACATCACCCTTGTGTATTCATGGCAGTATGCATTATTCTTTGTTGCTATTTTATTAGCAAAATTTGAAATTCTGTGAAGAAAAAAACCTTCTTTGATCATAAAAGAATACCACTCCCATTTCTTTAGCCAGAAACGAACTGCTTGTCCTTGAGAACTTTCCAGTTAAGAATTTAGCAGCAGCAGGTATAGTTCTATCATTTTGATGACTTTGTTAATATTTCCAAACAATGTATTTTGAAATCAGAGTCACTTATCATTTTCATATACCTCTGGTGCTCTTCATCACATCAGTGATCAGAAACGAGGTATGATTCCCCAAGCCCCTGCCCGCAAGAGCTAAGAATGACATCACTGCAGGTTGAAGGGAGTTCTGCTGTAACTCATGGATTGTGAGTTGTTAGAATGAACTGCTGTTGGATCTGATCCACTGTCAGTGTGTAGTGCTGTGGTGGTTCTGGAGGTTATTGAATGCAACTCATAAAGCTTAATAAAATCTTTATTTTTTAGTGTAAAAAAATTTAGAAAATATATAATTTGTTAGGAAAATTTTTGAAGGGCAGTCTTACTATAAAACTAAATACATAAGAGAAAGACAGATCTATGTCTTCATAAATAAAAGTTTTTGACAAGATATGAGAAATTTGTTTTCAAATTTTATATATAAGGCTATATATATAAGGCTTTATATATAAGGCTATATATATAGTCATGTTAGACAAGAGATTAAAGATGTGCTTCCAGTATTTAAAAATTAATCAATATAATTCATCATAGTGACTTAAAGAAAATCATAAAATCTTGTCGACTTATACATAAGAATTATTTGATTAATTCAAAGTCTTCATATTAAAAGCATTTAGTAAACTGGGAATTTAAAGCAACATTCTCTGGGTAAAAAGTAACTATGTGAAGGGGCCGGGGAGATGGCTCAGTAGAATAAACACTTCCCTGACAAGCGCAAGGGCCTGAGTTCAATACCCGGTTCCACCAAGTAGCTATGTAAATGCATGTACACACACACACACACACACACACACACTCAAGTGCACAAATCCTTTCCTGTAGTTAACATAAACTAAATCCTGTGCATCAGGACTCAGCAATAGGGATCATGAATTTTATCAGTTCTGATTAACATTGCTTCAGAGATTCTAGATTCTCTCTCTCTCTCTCTCTCTCTCTCTCTCTCTCTCTCTGAATCTTAACCTAATTTGCTTGAAAAGCAGTTATAACTAATAGATGCACTTAGCAGGAGTACAAAAATACATGATGAATAATAAATAACCAATGACACTTCTATAAATTATCAAAAATAAACACATAAAGCCTATTTAAAATAGCTCTAAAAACATGACAGATACAGAGAAATTTTTCAATTTAAATTCATGAGAATTAAATAACTTTAAGAATCCATTTCCTAAGTTGCACTAGCAGCATATTGTTATGTTGCATACCTAACTATTCTCCCAAAGCCGATGCAGCCATAGATGCTACTTTGTGAAGATGGCTGGATCCAGAGTGTGTAATTCAAGGAGAAATGTGCTGTGCTTGGATTAATACTGTGTGAGTGTTACACAATGAAAGGGTAGGCACACTGGATAAGGTAGAAGGGACAAAAAGAGGCTTATTGATGACACTTGATGTTTGGATGCTTTTGCTGCCTTCTGCCTGTCACAAACTCCTCTACAGTGCCCCTCTCCCATGCCACCTTGTCTTGGACACAGCTAATTATGAACTGAAACTTTTACAAACTGTGAGTAGTAATAAGCCTTTCCTCTTTTAACTTGGAATGCCTTGTATTTTGTGTTGGAAATGATAAAAGTAATAAAGACACATGTGAAGAGCTGATATTGCTTTGAAGATAATATTCATAACATCATAGGGAGCTTTGTCAGGCAGCACTTGTCTAGAATATGAATAAAACTCAGAGTATGATTCATCCTCAGGTAAATTTCTTACCAGTTTGTGAGCCTGTGAAATCAGATGAGTGACTACTTCCAAACTACCATGGTGATACAAGGATAAGATAGACATTTGTATTCTAAAGGAAAAAAAAGAAAGAAAACAGGAGCACCTGATCCCAGATAACTTCAAAATGCAGCAGGACAGCAATATTAAATGTGAGGCATGAGAATAATCTTTGGGTTGGTGTTGGGAAACACTAGGGCAATGACCGGGCTCCCAAAGTGCTAGGCAGCCATGTCCCACAGCTCTACTGGGTATAGCACTAGTGAGGTGCATTAGTCAGAGCTACGCAAAGAGAGAACATCAGTAAGGTATGTGCATGGACTTACGCAACACTGTTTCTTAGGAAATCAGTTCAAGTGATTACAATGGTGATGTTCTGCCACAGCTTATTTACTGACTCCATCCACATCTCAGGCTTCAGGGCCGGTAATGCCCATACAGTAACTCTCATTGCACAATTAAAAATGTTTTGGTGGTCTAAGGAGCTATCACTGGAGTTAGTCCTGCAGGTTAAAAGAGCAGCAACTCCGGTGTTTTATTGTTCAAGGCAAGTGACAAGTGCATCCCAGTCCCAGCAGGAGAAAATAATTCACTTTCTGGATTATTCTCTCCAGTTACCCCTCCCAAAGACAGCTGAGTGCTGGCCACCCACATCAAGGGGTATCTCACCACCTTCCCCACCAGACTCATCTCCTGATCACCTCTTCAAACACTTGTGGAGACACCCACCTACAGAAACACTTACCTGTGGAGGCACTGACCCGCATAGACACTCAGCTGTGGAGACACTCACCTGTAGAGATACTCACCTGTGGAGACACTCACCTGTGGAAACATTCACCTGTGCAGACACTCACCTGCATAGATACTCCCTAAATCCTGCTTCCCAGGTTTCTAAGTATCCCTGGCCTCAATCAAGGTGACAACCAAACCTACACACATCAGGGTTGCTTTCTTCAAGTCCTTGCCTGGGGTCCTTTAGTGGCTGCTGGACTTCACAACTATGACATAGAGAGGGACAACCCTGCAACTCGAGATGCACTTGGCCTGGATGCTGTGTGTGTGTGTGTGTATGTGCGTATGCGCGCGCGCGCGCGCGTGTGTGTGTGTGTGTAGTGCTTCCTCAGAAATCCAGGAGCAAAGGTTCAAATGAGGGCCTACAGATGATCTAGACTCCTTCTTTTGACATTCTTCTATCCCAAGGACAGTGACATTTTGGTCCCATTATAAAGAGCGACAGCATTAATAACCTCCAAAACTGCCCTGGGGGCTCATTCTTCCATTGTCTTGATGAACAGCACTTGGCTTCCACACAATCTGACCAAGCTTCTGGTCGAAGGGTTTTAGTGGGCACTCATTGTTGTTCTTTCTAGAAAGAGCTTTCACTCTGTACCACGTGCTCACATGGATAATTATGCCTCTTTTTAATTACACATTCTGACTACATATAGAATTTTTTTTTTTTAATTTTAGGGAAGAGTCTACAGGACATTCAGGGTCTCACTACTAAATCAGACTCATAGTGATCCGCCTGTTTACAGCCTCCCAAGAGCTGAGATTATAAGCATGCACCATGTCCAGTCTCATTTGCCATCTCAGCGTGCCCCTGGGGCGGGGCTGGCACAACAGGCTCGGGGATTGACCCTCCAGCCCCTGTGCCTGCTTGCAGGTGCTTTAATCTGCTAAGCTATTTGGCCGGCCCTAAAATTTTTTTTAAACAAGTGAAAACTGTTGTTGTATGTCCCCCTATTTTTGTCTTTTTTCTATTTGTTTTTGCTCCTGTTTTTACTCTTCAAAGTAAAACAAAATAAATTACAAAAAAAGTGAAAACTGTGCTTGTAGTATTTCAGCCAATGTGATGGGGTTACACTGCCTGAGGATTCACGAGAAGCATACAGAACATAGAAGTGACAAGAAGGAAAATGATGTTTTGTAGAAGTAGGAAATCAGAAACCCATATGTCAAGAAAGAAATTCAAGTTCTCTGGCCACTGTTCCATCTCCAGCCTCCACCTGCAATTATGCAAATATCAAGGAGACTTTCCTCTACTTTAGTAAACCTGTGGGTTGTTTACAAAAATTAGATTTAAGATTTACCTGCCTCATAAAGTATGAGCTGAGCCTGCAGAAAAGAATCTTGGAGACTATCAAAAAAATTTGTATAGATAACTGATTACATAAGTAATCCTGGGCACTAGCTAGGAATTCAATCTTTTCTATGGATTGCAGTGCTCTATGGGAAAAACATAAGATAGGTTCTCTGAGTAAGGTGCTTAGAGACCAACAAAGATAGTAAATACGAATTCATAGACTGATTAGAACACTATCAGAGACCCAGTCACACATACAGAAGGCTTAGTTCCAGGAGCTGAGCCACAGCTTTATGTCAAAACAACAACCAACATATTTTAAGTGCAGCAGAGTTTTTTCTTATATGATCTCACTGTAGAACATAGTATCTTCCTCAAGATTTTCATATGTATTCTTCCTCCAGGATACTTTTATGTAAAAGTATAACATTACCTACCTTTCCTTGGGTTGGATGCCTTTGGTCTTACTTGCTGGTTTGAACACATTAGGCAAAAGTTTAAATAACTGCTAGAAATATCAGAGTTGGCTGTGTTCGTTTTCCATTATGCAAGCTGAAGTTAGACACTCTTTCACTCGTCTCCTGTGAGCTGCAAGTACAAACCTCCTTGCCTCCACCACATGTCAGTGAAAACCCTTGTCAGGCATGGGAGGGGAGGCTGAGCTGAGCAGCCATGGTAGGCTCTGGAGGGTGCATAGCACACAGGACTTCTTGCCCACAAAGTTTTGCAGGGCATGGAGAAGCCTCAGCAGTGAGCACAACGGAAACATACAGCCCATTTGATTGTGGCTGTCCACCCTGTGGCAGGTTTAAAATACAGGAGTAATGACTGAACAGCTAAGGAAGGCTCCTTCAAATGGGAAGTCACTTTTGATTTTAAAAACATAATACAGCGCGTCATTCTGTGAGGCAGCAGAGGACACTGGACTGGCCGTGTGCATCTATGCCTCTGCTTTCTCTGCTCTTGGGTGGTAATAAGACAAGAAAGTGCAAATGCAGTTCTTTCATGGTGATAGGAATGGGATCTAGGAAATGCTCATAAAATTAATGCTCTTGGTAAGAAATGGAAAAGCTAATTTTGTTACTCTTTTTATTAAAATTGTATAACCCTTTAATCTTTTGTACATTTTTCAAGATTGGATAAAATACTTGCTCTGGATTAAATCCACAAGGTAAGAGAAATAGTACATATGTGTGTGTGTGTGTGTGTGTGTGTATGTGTGTGTGTATTGAAAGAGAGAGAGAGAGAGAGAGAGAGAGAGAGAGAGAGAGAGAGAGAGAATCTGTTTTACTTGGAAATAAGATAAGCTACTCAAAAATTCACCCTAATGTTACAGTCATTATTTAATTACCTAAAATAGAGTTTCTGAGATAAAATAGTGTGGCTGTTTCAATTAAATTTGGCTTCTCAGAGTGGTAAAAAGTAACGGAAGACAAAAGATTGGGAAGTTATTTTTCCTAAATAGTTTTTCAGAGACAATGACAACTGAGGAGATACATCCAAAGAGGACATCTTTACAGTTCTAGCTAGATCCCTAGAATTTGCTGTTTGTGCATTTCTTTTTTTTTTTTTTTTTTTTTTTTTTTTTTTATTTATTACATTTATGTATTGTGTGTGTGTGGCCAGCTTAGCCCACCAGGGGGCGGGGCCGGCTGGCATGTGGTGCCGGGGATCGAACTGTGGTCCCTGTGCTTTGCCAATCTTGTTTCAAGTAGGTGCTTTAGACCACTGAGCCATCTCTCCAGCCCCTGTGCATTTCTATATCTAAGGAAAATCATTCCTCCTAAGCTGAAATATTGATAAGTTTGTGTGGCATTTTATAAGACTTTTTTAGGGGTAGGAGAGATAGCTTGGCAGTCTAAGTGTCTGAACAGCACAAGAACCTGGGTTTGATCCCCAGTACCACATGCCATGTGGGTCCTGCACCAAGCCAGTATGGAAAGGGTGCATGGTGGCACACTCCTATAATCCCAGTGCTGGGGAGGCTGAGACAGTAGGATCACTATGAGTCCAAGCTGTATAGCAAGACCCTGCACAAATAAATAAATAAATAAATAAATAAATAAATAAATAAATAAATAACAAAAGACCTTTTTAGCCTTTGACACCTAATAACAATATGTCTGCTTTGCAGAAGTGTGCCACAATAGTTTGTAGTTTTATTTTTAGCAATTTATAGTTATAAACATGAATATTTGAGAACAGAAGTATGTTCTTATGAATTTTGAAATCATCTCATACAATTTGAAAAGCTTTTAGGAAAGTGAGAACAAATGGATGGAGTTAGTACAAGAGTGTCCAGAAGTCACCTGGGGGCATGTAACACCTGGACCTGGAGACTTCCCACAGGTGTCAGTGATGAAAGATTAGAAGCTGTTGGTATTTATGGCTTGATTTACCTTGATTCTGATTCTCCTTCAATTCTTTTCCTTAGGACAGTCAGCCTTGGCCATAGGGGAAAACTCTGCAATGAGAGTCAGCCTCGGGCTACCTCTCACACGTTTAGTGACCATCTAAGGCACCTGCAGCAGTCCCTAAGTAAAACTACCTCATTGGTGAAATCCATAGGACATAGAAAATATTTATGGCCTGTCTCATGTGTTTTCTCCAATTCACTAGATACTAGCTACGTTATCAGGTTTGGAGGTGCTAGAGACTCCTTCAGCAGGTGGTTTCAGGTTCTTTCCATCTTGAATGAAGAACCTAATGAAACAGGCTAAAACAATGGCAAAGTTTCACATGTGCTTAAGGTAGGGAAAATTAAAAGTGAAGGATAAGAGAGAAACTGATTCTGCAGAGCGAGCTTGTGTAGAGTAAAAGAAATGCAAAATTAAAACCAAAATGAAACAAAAACTGCACTCTGGGGGCACTGGCTGGGCTACCATTAAGAGTCAAAATAGCTCTGCTGAATGATGCCTTTTCTTTTTATTCATTCCGCATTCTCGTGAGAAGTTTCTCCTATCATGGATTCTTAAAAGAAGCTCACACAGGGAAGGCTGACAAGTTTTTGGGGTGTATTTCCTGGGATCTGGTCGTGCTCACTCCCCCATCAGCTTTGCCTTACCCTGCCTCCTGCCTCACATAGACATCAATTTTAGCCAAACAGATCATCCCTGACAGGTTGGTTCACTTTCCCTTTTGTGATAGAGACAAAGCAAAACAAACCAAACAAACAAGCAAACAAAGACAGAAGATAAGAATCCCAACTAACAGATAAGTGAAGTTTCTGATTTACACAACACAGGAGCACAGCAGGTTTGGGAAGGTCTGCAGTATCACACAAGCAGTGGTTGTGCAACTTCTCCAGAAGATACACTTTATGAAGAGCTAGATAAAGGCAGTTAAGGAGGCACCCAAATACACAAATCTAGAAGGGCCAATATATAAATGGTGATGTGCAGTTATAAAAGCCAATGAAGCCACCAAGACATTCAAATATAAAAACAGTAAAGCAGTATTCATTATTAAGATCTAAGAAAATTTTGTCACTAAAAGATAGGCAGGAGAGCCCCACCCCCGGGGTGCGCTGAGCCGGTGAACAAGTCTAGGCATGGTGGCGCATGCATATAATCCCAGCGCTAGGGAGTCTGAAAACAGGAGGATCAATATGAGTCTGAGCTGCATAGTGAGACCCTGTACCAAAAACAGGAAAAAATGTGCTCTCTGTGAAAGCCTGAGAGAATTTTTTCTCTCTAGGTGACTCTCCTTAGGCATATTGTATGTCATCAATCACTTATCTCTGTCACATCATAATCTCCTTGATCAGAAAATTTGAGACACAACTGAGTTACAGGATGTTACAGTACAACTTCTCCTATGTCCTGAGTCCTCACTGACCTTGAAAGACTGGGGTCAAAATATTGACTGTCCTTGTAGCCTTTCTTTTTCTTTAATTTTTGGTCTGAAAACTTAAGTTGTTAATTCTCCAGAAGAGAAGCTTAATGATATTATTACCCTATAACATAGGCAGTTGAGCTTAACCTCACTCTCTGTCTGAATATCAAACATTTTAGACCTAACATGGAACAGGATATATATATATATATATATGTATCCTGCAACATATATCTGTATATACCAAATAGGATAGATATAGAGCTACTTTCTCTTATTTCAATGAGAGAAAAAAATTGTACTAATAGTGTTTGGACAGGATATCATGTCTGCATCTTGTATTTTGAATAACTACAACAAAGACAACAATATGCAATGTATTAATTATTGTAACTGTCCTACTAACCTGTTTTGAAACTGTCTCATTGCTATTTGTTTCCCAGCAAAATTAATTTAAAAATACATTTAAAAAGATAGGCAGAGGAATTAAAGAAATAGGAATTGGCAGGCAAGAATGAGAAAGAAAAACCTGCAGAATCAGAGTGAACATCAGAAACTCTGATGTTCACAAAGTGCGGAAATGATTAGATATCTGAATGGGGGAGTGCTAGGTCAGTTCTGCCACAAGAACAAGCCAAAGCCATCTAGGATGTGGTCCCTGGAGATGGTCACACGGGGTCTTGGGTACCACTGAAATAAATGGAGTCAATGCTGTATGCACACATGTGTATATGTGCATGCACACATGGGAATATATATGTATGTGGATGTGGATGTGTGAACCAATGTTTGTGTGCATGCATACATATGTTTTTTATGTGCATTATGTATATGTGTGTCTGTCTTTTGGTACATGTACATGCATATGGATATGTGTGTGCCTCAGTGTTTATGTGCACATGTGTTCATGTATGGTTTGGAGATGCAGAGGGTGAGAACTAGGCAGAGAATGTGAGTGTAGAAAAACATGTATTAATGTTTAATTGTGATAAAGAACAGAAAAGCAGTGGTGCGTGCACACGGATTTAGGCAGAAAAAAAAAGGGTGGATTTAATGTCAAACATCAGAACACACCTGTACAAGGATGGTCAGGTTCCCATAGATGCAGAAGCCCATGATGTCAGAAATACAAGGCTGGGGCTGGGGAGATAGCTTGGTGGTCTAAGTGCCTGCCTGACAAGCGCAAGGACTCAGGTTCAATCTCCAGTACCACATGTCGTGCCGGCCCCAGGATACCAGGTACACTGTGCTGGCCAGCGAAACCAGCCATGGTGGCTCATGCCTGTAATCCCAGCCCTGGGGAAGCTGAGACAGGAAGATCACTATGAGTCTGGGCTATGAAAGTGAGACCCTGTACCACATAAATAAATAGAAATACAGGGCTGACTGAAGGCAAGAATACCTTGGGGTGGGCCTGGTGGAACACAGATGAAAGGTTTGGTCCTAGGGGAAGGAAAATCCTGGTACAGAAGCAGGTGAGCACGAAATTCTGCTGGCAGGAACAGGAGCATTCTCACTCGGTGGTCACAGCTTCTCTGCTAAGGGAAGGATGTGCATTGCTGAGAGGCCTCAGAGTGTGGCCCAAGACGGTTCCAGCAGCCTGTGGGAACAAATGCGGTAAGTCGTTGGGAGAGTTTGATGAACACAGCTGAGTTTCCATTTAGGACTAGAAATCGTAAATTAGAGTCCCACAATTTGCATAAGTGAGTAGTTTTCTTTGCAATGCTGCAGATTTCAAAAGACAAATGTTTGTTCTAATCGAGAGCAGAGAATCCCAAAAATAGAAAAGTAAGAATCTATAGAAACCTTCTATTTAACTAAAATTTAAAAATTCACATTTTGAGAGCAGAGTACCACAAAGAAGTCTGCGTGAAGGACTACACAGCAGAGCGTGGCTGAAGGGCGGCGGGCCTCTGTGTGGTGGCCAGACTGCCCAGGGCGCTGCTCTCGGGGCTGGGATGAAAGCTCTTACTTGTAAAGAAGGGGGCAAGGGGCACAGAGTGTCATTCATACTAAGCTGTTGATTAAAAAAGAAGTAAGAATTGAATGGTGACACAGACAGAGGAAGAAATGAAAAACTTAGAGCATTTTCTCATAGAATGATGAAAAACCAAAAAGGGATTTAAAAAAAAAAACATGATTGAAGTCAGAGTAAGAAAGGTGCCTTCCGCATAAACTAGACGAACACTTGAAGTTGATTTTTTTTCCCCTGGCAGGACTCAGGTAAATTCATCTTTCTCCTTGTAAATTGAGCTGAAATAGCAATAGCTGGAAAAGCAGTGGGGTGCAAAGCTTGATAGCTTCTTTCCACTGGATGAACGGAAGAGATTCAGAAAGATTTTATGCACCATGTTTATTCTAAGTGGTCTCTCATGCTGACGTCTACCAGGCTTGTTATGCTTCTAAATTCCACTTCAGAGAAGGGAGAGGAAGTCTGTGGCTTTTAGATAGGAGACCTCAAGGTAACTGATTAGGCTTGGATGCAGGGTCTGATTGGACTCATTGCCTAATCAGCGGGAAAGGAGAGTAATTAGTGCTTGATGCTGGGGACTGAGGAGAAAATCCTGAGTGTGTGCAGAGCCGAATCTCCGTGGTCAAGCCTCACTTACGTGTGAGGACCTTTCACTTACAGCTCCGTTCGACTAGATGGACCTTTCTTACCTCAAGACTGAAGCCACAAGTACAGATGGTTGTCTCCCTCTCCATGTGCACTTGAGCCCCTCCCTCCTGATTCTGCACATACTGTCACGAAGCCTCCCGATTGCCAATCTTCAAACACCAGCAGTTTCATGCAGTCCCCGGAAGACCCACCACATATTAAAATAATTTGGGGGGGTCTTATTTTCTTAACAGTTATCATTTCTTCATTAAATATGGCTATATTTTTATGTGTTCTGCAAACAAGTAAATTTTCTCCACTTCATCCTATAGCCAATATGTCAGGTCAGAGCTTCCTATTTCCATTTTCACGTTAGCATCTTATTAGCTCCCCAAAAAGGAGCCCTATGATCTGAGCAGAACAGCACTTTATTTTTAATACAATGTTCATGCCTTCCTGGGGACAGACCTGCCTCTCGGTCAGCTTTGTTAATTCAAATCAACACTCAGGGCTCACTCAACTTTGGGCTTATGCTGCTTATACATAGTGCGGGCTGGCCACACATGCCACCTGCTACACAAGGCCTTTATTGAACATTCTAGTCAGCAGGGCCGCTAGTGCTTCTGCTCCTTAATAGCAAGTGTGTTTCTTTTACAAAACGCTGCCTAGTCCTCTACTTTTATTATATTGTTCATTTTGAGCTCACTAACATTTTAGTGCATCTTTTAACTTTGTGCACAGCATAGTACTCTAACAGCAGTGCATGGTAGAACTGAGTCCAGTATATATTGATATGTTGGTAAAACAAACTCACTTTTTTTTCAACATGTAATTAAACCTTTAGTTTCAATTTTGATTAAAAAAAATACAACAGCAAAAGATAGGACCACTTGCAGAAAGAAATCCTGAAGGAGACCACCCTGAGTTTACGAAACAACGACGTGTTCATTTGTTTCTTGGTGTTAATTTCCCTACAAGCTTTTTCTTTTTGGACTTATCCTTCCAGTGCATAGTATGGGAAGGAAGAGTCATTTTGCTCTCCCTTGTGGATCTGGAAGAAGAAATACAACTAAAAATCTATCTAGGATTTATGAATTTGCATAAAAATTGTGAGGGTATATTAACCTGAACTTCCCAAGCCATCTCTTTGAGCTAAAAACACCATGCACTAAAGGAAATCCTTGCAAACTTTTATAAAAAATTCAATTTCTGCCATTCAATTAACTCAAAAGAATAAAAGTTAGAAAACTGAGAGGAATTCAATTGTTGTGGCCCTTCTGCTCCATGTTAACAATCAGAATGTTTAGTAGAGCTCAGCTTTCATAAGCTAATGGAATGTCTCCCTGTGATTGTGATGTGATGAAAATTATTGTCTCTGTAGCCTTAATTATACTGTGCTGGAACTGAATAAATACCATGTATAACACAATATTTGAGATGTTATGCACATAGTCTTAATTCATGGAATGGTAAGATCTCACTAAACTAAAACTTATTCATAAAAGTGGAAAACAGACACAAAAACCCCAGGCAATATATTAACAAATGTTGGCAATATTCAAGGTACAGAGTTCACTCTAATTAATATTTATGGTATTAAATAACTAAAAATTCTGTTTTATTTTTTCTATGGCTTGCAATTTTAAAATGATATAATTCTAATAAATCTTTCTCTACTAGAAGGCATTTCATGGGCCTGGGTTAATATTCTCCAAATCTGTATATTATGTGTTTATTTATCAATTTATTGGCTGTATTAGTTTGGCTGACTGATAACATATATATGTACAATGCCAAACTTTTTCATGTGGCAAAGAATGTTAAAACAGGAATCATTGAATGATTATGAACATGAAGTATGCAAAATTGTACTTCTGCATTATTAGATTTCAAGTAACTGGGAGATGAGAAAAAATAAGGATATATTTAATAGTTACTAATAATATGTTCAAACCACAACAAATATCTAAATGTAAGCCTTAAGGGACAATATCCTCAGACCTCCACATTTACCAGAAGGGGCTTCAGCATTTTAAAACAGCTTGCATAATATGTTCAGGAGACATTAAACCCTTAACAGAAGGTTATAGGGAGCTGGTCCTATGGTGATGGAAGTGAGCTGGCTAATTGATGGTTCCAGGAAAAAGTCACCAGGAAAAGACATCTTAGAGAGCTGGGGAGATAGCTCAGCAATTTAAGCATCTTCCTGGAAAGCACAAGAATCCGGGTTCATTCCCTGGAACCCCAGGTGGCAGGAACTAGGCATGGTAGTGCACACCTGTAGTCCCAGCGCTGGAGAGGCTGAAACAGGCAGATATTTATGAGTCCAAGCTGTGCAGTAAGACTGTGTACCAAACAAATAAATAATGAATAAATAAATAATTAGAAAAATGATATCTTAGAAATCTAAATGCATTGTGTTCTTCCAACTACTGCTTTGTGTTCCTACCTCTCTTCCACATACTCTGGACAGGGAAAGAAACATTCATACTGCTTCATATTAATGAATCCCTTTGCTTAGGATGCAGAATATTTGACACCAGAGTTAAAAGCCAGGCTCCTGTGCCATTGCTTCTCTGAAAGATAAACTCTATGTGGATCTAGGAAGTACAAAGGAAAGAGCCTCCCAGCTGTCCTTCATCCTTACTTAGACTTGGTCCTATTTTGGCTTCCTTCTTCACCACAGTTTCCTGCAAGCAGCTTTGGAAAGCATCACAGGATACTTTGAAAGTGCTTGCTACCAATGTTCCCTAGCCAGACCTCACCATGAAGAGAAGATACAGTCAACTTCTGCTTGGAAAGAGGAATTCCTGTGTCACAGTGCAAGCTCAAAAGCCTTGTAGAGGCTGGATCTTCAAACAAACTAACAAAAGCAAAAGACAACATTAGACCACTGGCAGATGTATTGCTGGTAACTTGATTTCGAGCACTCAAGATGAACAAAAGCTGCTTTGTTTCAGCTAATTCAAGGTTAATAGGAAGACTGGGGCCTGAGACAGGGTGTTTCCTTGCAGCTCCTGGACACAAGACCTACAAACCCTAGTCCTAGAATGTTTTTCACCTCTATCAGCTATGCTAGGCCCTCTCCATACTGTAGAATCATTTAGATATTTTGTTTCCTTTATGTCATAATCCTGGTGGTAAATATCATATATGTGTTCATTAGTGTCCAACTGATTCTCATACTTTAAAGAGAAATGTTTTTATAGTTTTGGGTTTTTCAATTTTTTTTCCTGCATCCTGTCCTCACTAAGTTTTCAGTTATGTTTATTTGAAGGAATAGAAAACAAAAGATCTTTGCAAGCTCTGAATGCATCCCCTTTTCACTAATTCATATGGCGAAATCTTAACACCAGGTTGACTTGGGGGGCAGTTGGGAAGCAGATTAGGTTATGGTGTGCAGAACCCTCAGGTCCACCATGGAAGAACAGAGTAAGCAGACTGCTGCCCATGGAACAGAAAGCAGGTTCTCCCTGCATACTGGGTTTCCTGGAGACTTCACCTTGGAATTCAAAACTTCTACAACAACGGGCAACACATTTCTGTTGTGTCTGGTTTATGCAACCAGATAACACATATCCGTTCATCCTTAAATAAGAAAACCCTGCTACTTTATTTCCATAACCATTCTTTTCTTCTCTTTCTCTTAGAGTGAGCCACATGTTTTCTTTCACTGTGAAGCTTGTCTTGCACAATAACAGTGTGTCCCACGTTCTGACCTGCGTCATTGCCTTTTTTCTTAGATGCACTGTCTTCTGCTTCATCAAGTTCTTTTTCTCTAGATCATCCTTTCAGGGAACATCATATATACTCTAGATTCCTTTTAAAATCTCTTACCTAACTCTAAATCTCTGTCAAAATTTACAACTTCTTATGATAGGTAACTTGGTGTACCTATTAACATTCCATTTTTTACTTCCTTCTGCAGTTCTTGTCAGTCAGGTTTTCTCCCTATCACTTTTTACCATACTTGAATGTTGTTTTCCCACAATACCACCAAAAGGAACGTGTTGAGCAAACAAAATTGAGTTTATCTCAAACCATAGTCACTCTGCCTCTACCCTCCTAGCAGCATCTCAGAGGGCAGAGGCAAGAGTGTAAAATTGACATCTACAGAGTGAGGTCGGTGGGTCTTTCCATATGAAGACTATGAGGATTAAGTAAACCTCACGATACAGCAGAATTAAGACACAGAGCAAGGCAAAGTTTCTAGTAGGAGATTTAAAAAATTATTGGGATCTAATTCATTCTTTGTTTTATTAAACAATTGACAGACTTTTGAGTGAATTCATTATTTGAACAGTAAAATTACATGCAACTCCTGTCATCTTGGGAAAAGTTTCTTTAAACATAAAGCTATGTTGTTGAAGTGTGTGAAATATTAGAGTGATATTGATACAGGCAGTTAGAAGGCTTAAGTTTTATTTACCTTGTTAAAGTGTCATTTGACCTTCACATGGCCAAGTACAGCAGGTATGTCCCTCATCCCATCCACACCTCTTGTCTTTAAACTCAGTCAGCTAGTGCCTCACAGGAACCTCTTTAACTTTAGACTCCCAGGGTAATTCCTCATGTCAGGATATTCTTTTTGTTGTCCTTATGTCTCACTGGCTGTGCTATTGTAGGCCCTGTATTCATTTTCTTTCTTTTTTTTTCTTTTAACTTTATGTATTTCATACAGGGTCTCACTATGCAGGTCAGATTCACAGTGATCCACCTGTTTTCAGCCTCCCCAACTCTGGGATTACAGGTGTGTGCCACTATACCAGGTCTCAATGGCTGGCTTGGTGCAACCAGGGCAGGGCTGGCATGGTATGTGGTGCCTAGAATTGAACCTGGGTCCCAGCCCTTGCAAGGTGGGTGCTTAGGCCACTGAGCTATCTCCCTGGCTCTGTATTAGTTTTCTTTATCTGACCTCTCAATATGGGAGTCCTTCTCACTCAGTCCTGGGACCACTCCTCTTCATGCAACCTTCCTATAAGTGACATTATCTATCTCAATCATTTTAAATAAAACATTGATGATAATGAATTGATGTCCAGGATCGTATCAACAAAACCAACTGAATGACTGACATTTCTCGATTTCTACTCTGAAGTTTGCTTCAACTTAACGACGATCAAAAAATTATTGTGTTCAAATTGTTTCTTTGCCAAATATTTATATTCTCAATATATTTTAGTATAGTGTACTCATAAACCACAATCAACCACCTCCAGAGGGCATGATCACATTGTGTTTTTCTACTGAGAGTGGTAATGCTTCTGAGCACTCCTCCTTGGCCTTTCGTGCCCTCACACATCAGAGCTCATGCATCTGACTGTAAGTTTATTGCTAAATTCTCTGACAAATAATTCTATCTCTACAGCCACAAATTTCTCATTTCTCATTTTCTTTTAATCTACTGCAATCAATTTATATCCTTACCAATCTACTGAAAATATATGGAAAATTCTAGTAAATATAAACAGTGACATTTTTCCCAGTAGATCCATTAGATATGTTTCACTCACTCTCTTCCTTAATGACCTGGAATTACTTGGCCATATTGAAAACTCATTCTTTTTGAAATTCTCTCATTTTTCTTCCTTTTACATTGCCCTCTCTAGGAACTTATCTTCTCCTCAGTGGGTAACTTTCACCTGCCTGCATTTTAAATATTGATTTTTCTTGAGGCCCTTCCTTTTGCCTTCTCCTTTTTCTAAATTTCCATCACTTTTTCTGAAATTGTGCTGTCTTCTAGCTTCAACCAGCATCATTTTAATGGCTCTCAAATCTCCATCTCTATCTAGAAGAGTTTAGTGACATTAAGCTCATTATTTAAACTTTGTTCCAGATAAACTATAAATATTCTCAAAGATATTTCTAACTCATAATGTCCTAAACAAATTATTTTATTCCCTTTGCAAATCTAAAACCAATTTTATTTCTTGTCTTTATATTACATGACTTTATATTTGATTTTTCCCACCTATCTAGAAGGCCATAGTCACTGTGAACAATCTTATCTTCTTCCTTAGGTGTCATGTGACTTAGGAGTCAAGTCCCATAAAAGTATCTTACACTTATTTAAAAATATTTCCTCTTTTGTCTAACAAATTAGCAATTCTGTCATTAACTACTGCATTTCTTACCTTGGAAATTTTGATCACCTTTAACTGGTCATTCTTGCTTTTTGGATATTGCTCTTTTTCCTGGTCTTCTACTCTACTTGCTACTTTATGAAAAACAAATTTGAACCTGTTATTTGTTCACTAAAACAACTTTGAGGGCTCCTTGCTTGATTTCTTGACTACTTAGCTTTAATATTCTTTCCTAAATTTATTTCTAACTGTACCTCTCCTTGATACACCCTCATCAATGTCATATGTGGGTTTATTCTCTGAACTTGGCACAGAAACTAATGCCTATGTGTTTTTCTTAGCTTCTTAAATACCCCTTTGTTCCTTGTTGATTTCATCAACTCCTACTCATCTTTAGAAGCTAAACTAATATGTTTTCTCTAGGAGTTCTTCACAACTTTACTGATTTCCCCTTTTTTATTGCTCTAGTACAATTTATTCTCCTACAATAACCCCAACTTCACTGTACTAGAAACATTTTTTTTTGCATGTTTCTATTCTTTATTGACTGCCAGATCTGATGCTCATTAATTGATTTTGCAACTTTCTTATAGTAAATAATAGATTTCCGTAAGCACAAGATAGATGAATATAAAGTGAAAACAAATGGATCATAGTTGAGAAGCAAATGCTCAGACTGGCTTATACCACATATCAAAACTATATTGAGGTCCAGTGAGATAATTCAGTGGGCTAAAGTGCCTGTTTAGGCAAGCTTTGACAAGCACAAAGAAGTGGTTTGATCACCATGGTACTACAGGCTGTACCAGCCCTATGCCCCAGGGTGGACTGAGCCAGCAAGTCTGGGTGTAGTGGTGCATACCTGTGATCCCAGTACTGGGGAAGCTGAAAACAGGAGGATCACTATAAGTCTGATTTGCATGGTGAGACCCTGTAACAACCAAATAATTTTTTAAAAGCTACACTGAATATTTTTGTAATGTTATAAGTAATAGTGATTTAATTAATATCTTTAAGCAGAAGCAGCATTATTTTTGTGTCAATTATTTCAGCATATAATTCATAGAAAAGATTTGGAAAAGAAACCAAACTTGATTGATATATAAAAAGAAAATTTAATTCTTTAAGATACAAAAGGACAATAGCCAGATTACATGGAAAAAACGCTTTTGATGGATATATTCACATCCACGATGGACCTCACCTGGGTCATGTGTATAGTCCCAAGGACAATAAGGGAATGGCTAGGTTCACGGGTCCTTCCCAGTTATATTTTAGTGCCTAAGATTTGCTTGTTAGTGTGTCAGACACAAAATAATAAATAGAAAACCATGGATAAAATACTGGATGTGTCTTAAGAGCATCGATAAAGGCATCTAAGCATGATTGCAGGTGGTGGTTAGACAGCTGGTCACCAAATCACTCATTCTATTCAATGGCTGCTTGTTCATATTTCAAGAAAAAAACCCAAAGCTTTAAATGAATGCCAAATGAAAATAAGAAGCCTCAAATTTTCCTCTCCTGATAATTCAAATGGAAATACAGTTACTTTCAATATGCATCTTTCTGGCATGAAAGGCTTTAGCAAAATGAACTCAAGTCATAACTGACTGACAATTTTGGTACATCTGGATGCCTCATAAGAATCCATTCATAAACTCTAAGAGTCTTTCTAAAAGATGATAATTTTATACTTTCCTTTAAAATGTTCATCACTTCTTTCATTGTAGATCTATTAATTTTTTAATTGCACTTAGCTTTATGATTGAAGATAACGAACATGAGGTCTTTGTGAATGCAGATATGTGTCTAATATCATGAAGACCTAAAGTATCACTTTTGGTTTACATATAAAGCTTATATTAAAATATTAGACTTATAACCATGCATAGTTTGATAGACATAATAGCCTTTGTTAATTATCAAGCCCTTGTAGTCCCTGTTCAGAGAGATAAAGATATAGGTATACCATAATAAAAATAAAATTTATACAATAATTAAATGAATAAGAATATACCTACAGGAAAACTCAGAATGGATTTCCTGAAGACACGTATCTATGGAACTTTAGCCTAAAGATAGAGAAGAAGCTGGAAGGAAAGAATAGGAATATGGTAAATTTATAACATTTGGTTTTTAAGAGGAAACACAATGTGAATACTTAAATACTACAAGGGTTTCTTTACCCACTATCTCTTTTCCACTTGATACATTTGTATGCAAATGTTTTCTCTGACATATTTCCCAGTGGCACCAATGTTATGTTCATGACGCTGAAGACAAGGGATGCATACACCCATGAAAATCATCTGGGATCCTCTGACTTATGTTCAAACAAAGTGAAAAAGAGACAGAGAGGGAGGCTGAGGATGAGATTACCAGACTCTCAACTGGTTCAACTTTTATAACTTAAAGGAACCACCTTGAATTATGATGGAAATGAAAAGGGAACGAGGCATACAATGTAACTCTAGTGAAGCAATGATCCTTCAGCCTTATTGGATTATTGATTTTGTCTGTTATCTTAGTTTATTTTGGGAATGTGTCTCAAGCCAATGGTCATACAAGAGAGACTAGGAAGTGTTATTTATTTTAAATAATGAAAGATACACAGGAAAATTTATGTATCTTGTGGCATAGGACTTATTTCACTATAACAAGTACCAAGAAGACTTGTCACACTGAACTGTATTTGAACCTCAAAGAATGTGGAATTAATTTACATTTCATTATAAGCTGGTAATTCCCTCTGCACAGTATAAGGTGGATCCAGAATGAACAAACAATATATATTGCTGCTGCAGAATCTTGTGAGCAGCAATCCTAAAATTTCAACCAGAAAGGTCAAACCTAAATTGTTTAATCAATAAGAATCTTGCTCTGTACCTTTGGAAAGAACTATTATTCTATAAATAAGAATATTTCAAAATCAAATTACAGGCTACTTCCCATCAAGATGTCAAATTTTTCTTAAAATCCAAAGACAAAAACAATAGCATAAAATATATATTAACATCTACTAATGTTTTAATTAGGAAAGTTAAGAAACAGTGTATGGTAGTAAAATAATAGTAATTTTTCATATTATATAAATTTTCTAATAGTGATCATTATAAACAACTACATGACATGTGTATGCCTTATGTCATAATAACCTGACATACTGCAAGAGAATGTCTGTATCCTTATGACTTATGTAATCACTTTCCTTTTAAGAATTTTCTCTGTGTTTAAAGCTTTCCTTAACCTTTCTAGATTTCCTCAGTATGTCTAGGCTTAGTGTGTTCTTAAAGTAGATTCTCAAAAACAAGCTGTGACATTGTAGATTGTACGTAGTTGTTATGGTTTGTGTCTAGGTGTCCCCCGCCAGAGCCTCCTGCAGTCTTGAGGCTGCTTCTGGAGTTTGTGATTGATTAGTGTGGTGTGGATGCTGCACCTGCCCTGGGGCAGGTAATTTGCATTACAATTTAAGGAGGGAAGAGAAGCTAGCTGCTAGAGTCCCTGCCACTCTTCCTTTTGTGTTTTTGCTCTTTGCCTCAACCATGAAAAGTTGTTCTCTGCCTTGTGCCGCTGTGCCTTGGAGCCAGCTGAATATGGACGGAAACCTCCAGTAACTGTGAGCTAAATAAACCTTTCCTTCCTTCATTTTGGGTGTCAAATATTTGTCCCAGAAATGAGAGAAGAGTAACTAAGACAGTAGTGATAACAGATAGGGCACGCTATTGATTGTCATTTTCGGTTATACAGTTTAAGCAAATGAGAATGTTTCTGGAGATGTTTCCATGTACCTCTGTCAACACAGGACCTGGGAAGGCATTATCTTTAACCAAGATTTTAAGGATTGTATGTAAACTGTTTCACTTGGAACAGTTATGTAAGCATCTTTTTCTTTGCATAGTCTCAATTCAAATGTTCCTACTATCAAGTGTGGAACTGAAAATTGTTCTATACACCGAGTGGCAGTCAACTAAGAGTGACCATTGTGAGCACCAAATCAAAGTTTCCAAAGCATGATGCCTCAGCAAGACTGCACACCAAAAATCAAGGAAAGAAAACATTCAAATTTATACAATTAAGAACAAAAGCTTAAAGTCACAAGAGACCCTGTGGAAATCCAGATCATCAGGCCTACTTTGATAACCTTTACTCCAATAAGATGGAAAACACAGAAGAGAGATTCCTTGATATACGTGAATTATCAAAGTTGAATCCTGGGCTTGGCAAATAGCTCAGTGGATTAAAGCTCCTGCTTAGGCAGATGCAGGGACCAGAAGTTTGACCCCTAGGCCTGCTGTGGGTCAAAACAGTGATTTGAGACTGGGCGTGGTGGCATGTGCCTGTAATCCCAGCACTTGGGAGGCTGTAAACAGAAGGATCTCTATGAGTCTAATCTATGTAGTGAGACCCTGTACACCATGTCCTAAATACAAAACAAAAAAAGTTGAATGCAGAAGATATACAAAATTTGAACAACTCAATTTCAGTCAATGAAATAAAAAAATAAGTAATTAAAGATTTGGCACTAACCAAAATAAAATGAAAGAAAAAAATCACCAACAGAGTAAAAAGACAACCCAAAGAGTAGGACAAAATTTAGACACTTGTTCTTCAGACAAAAGAATAATATCTAAGAAATATAAAAAATTGAAAAAAACACCCTCCCAAATTTAGAGAAACAATCCCAAAATAGGCATCTTTAGATGCATACATCACAATGAAGTACAAATGACAAAAAAATATATAAAAAATTTTCAACATCACTGTTATTAGAGAGTTACAGATTAAAGTCAGTCAAAGCTAAAATTCTATCTGCAGACAGAATGATTATTATCAAGAAATCAACCAGAAGCAAATACTGATGGGGCCGAGGGTGATAATGAGCACTTGTCCACTGTTGGTGGGAGTGTAGACTAGTGCAGCCACTGTGGAAATCAGTGTAGAGATTCCTCAAAAACTAGGAGTATAGATCCAATTTGATCCAGCTGTCCCTCTTCTTGATATCTTCCCAAAAGAATTAAAAGCATCATACCACAGCAATATGCCCACACTCATATTTATAGCAGCACAATTTATAATAGTTAAGTCATGGAAACAGCCCAAATGCTGTTGAATGAATAAAGGCGTGTGTGTGTGTGTGTGTGTGTGTGTGTGTTTGTGTGTGTTTAATACAATAAGGTACTGCTCAGCTATAAAGAAGGATACATTTTAAGCATTTATACATAAAAGGATGAACCTTGAGACCATACTTTTAAGTAAGATAAGTCAGACATATATTTGCAAATATATTATCTTTCTATTGTGAGAAACTTACAGTGTAAATAAGAAACAAAATGTATAATAAATATTGTGAAATAGGAAGAACTTGTTTAAAAGAAAAGTGAAGGCAACTGGGAGAAGGAAAGGAAAAGAAAAAAATGATAAAATGAAACAAAATTTTGTAAATAAGGTTAGAAAGATGAGTTGAAAAGCAAGGAGGGCATCGGAAAAAAGAAGAATCAAAATATGCCATATACAGGTACAAATTCATTATGACATATGACATGTAATCATTACATATAACTAAATTGTATCAGTTAATTTAATAAAATATATTTACACCAAAAAACTATGATGCTGCCCATCTTCTGAGGTATTCACTATATAACCATGACCCTTGTCCCCTGGGAGGTGACATCTATATCCTTCTTCTTTGAGTCTGGATTAATGGTGGGTTGAAATTAAACAGTGTGACTGCAAGTTGTTGTGTAAATCTGGGGTTGTTAGGAAAGGGCTGCAGCATGTCTCTTTGATGTTTGGAATTCTCAACATGGATAGTATTATTGCTTTGATGTCATGTCTTAGTTACTTTTCTCTCATTGCTGGAACAAAATACCCAACATTAAAAATTAAGGACAGGTTCATTTAGCTCATGGTTAGTGCAGGATTCAGTCCATACTCAGCTTGCTCCAAGGCAGAGCGGCACATTGCAGAAGGAAGCAGTTCATGGTGATGGAAAACAGCAAAGAGCAAAAGGGAGGAGCCACAGCTGCAGCTGCTAGCAAGCCCCTCCCTCTTTCTTACATTTGTATGCAGATTATCTGCCTCAAGGCTGGTGCACCTCTCATACCCATAATCCCAGTATTGGATCAAGAACTAATCACAAACTCTAGAAGCCACAATATGGCTGTGTGAGGCTTTGGGGGGACAACTAGACACAAAGCATAACAGGCCACCACACTACAAAGTCACCCAAATATGCTCACTCAAGGAGCCACATGGGAAAGTCCTGAGGCCTCCTGTGGAGTAGAGCCCTGGCCAACCCCTACTACTCCAGTCGTACACTGCTGTAGTTCCAGCTTCTGTCTGGCAATAGCCACATGAAAGGCCATGAGTCACTACAGAAGCAGGGTATGAAAAGACTCAATTACTTCTATGGCAGGAGGATGAGAAGTAGAAGTCAAAGATGCAGAGAATCATCCCAGAGTACAATAATGGACCCTAATCAACTATGCTATCAGTACAAGGTAACCTTGTGCTGGAATTCGATGCACTGGTGTACATCATACCACCTTAACTTGGGACTGACCTTGTTACCTTTCTCTGGATGAGGAGAGAAGGATAAAAGTCTGTAAGTTAGGACTTATTCAGCAAAAGGTAAAAATCCAGGATAAAAGGATTATTTGAGAATCTGGGTAATCAAAGCCTATAAAATAAAATGTCTTAACATTTTACTATCTTTCCTATACTATGAATATATATTTTAAAATAAAATAGAAAATTAAAATTTTAAGGGCTGACCAGATAGCTCAACAGAATAAAACACCTGCTCAGGCAGAGTGTCGTGGTCTGGGTTAGATCCCCAGCCAGCCCTGCCAAACCCATCCCCAGGGCATGCTGAGACACAACTGGAGACTGGGCATGGTGGCAAGCACTGTAATCCCAGTGCTTGGGAGGCTGGAAATAGGAGGATCACTACGAGTCTCATCTGTGTAGTGAGATCCTGTAGACCCTGTACTAAATACACATAATAAAATAATAAAATTTTATTTTGCTTCCTATACTCAGAAAAGTACTTGTAAATAATCAGAAATCTCACTTTCTAATAGTATAATACACTATAGGTAGTTTCAGCAAAAGCCCTTTTAAATAAGATACATCTCTTTTTTCTTTCTTTCTTTCTTTTCTTTTTTTTTTTCAGAACCGGGGATTGAACTCAGGCCCTTGCACTTGCCAGGGAAGCACTTATTCCACTGAGCCATCTCTCCAGCCCATAAGATACATTTTGACAAGCAAAAAAACAGCTGTTGACTTACTACTTTGATGGTTGAAGAAGCACCAAACAGCTGTCTACAAAGCTCTTTATGAGATAAGGAGCAAATATAAGGTTTCTACCAGTTGTTTTCTATAATTGCTATAACTATATTCTTAAAATATAGAATATCATATATTTACTATAAATATACCTTGAGAAATGAGGTAAATAATCACACATTCTTTACATTCTTTGTAGTAAGTTTTATAAATGAAAAGTGCAAGACTTCCAATTTTTGTGTCTGACTTCCAATTTTAACACTGATTTGGTAGTGCTAGATTATTGAATTTCCACGTAGGATAATTTTATCAATTTATACAAAAAAAATAAAGGCAGTGCTTTAATAGTTTCAGTATGGAATGTATTGAATTATATGTTAATTTGAAAATAAACTGCTCAAAAGGGGAAAAAATAAACTTGAGCTTAAGCTGTCCTGGAAAGAGAGTTCTAAACCACATTGTGTAACAGTAAGAGTTTTTCTAGGAAACAGTGAGACTGGTCAAGTTATAAAGGTGTACAGGGAGGAGGTTTTGAGTCCCTTTTGCCCATCTGGTGGCTGTGTGCCTGCTGGTGTTCAAGGCTAGTAACACAGGGGAGGAGGCTGAGATCCATAACCAAGGTTAGCAGTGTTCTTTAATAAATACTCCTTATCCTATTGCAAATATTTAGCTGATTTTCAAATTTCTAAAACATTAGTTTTTTCTTATTCCCAATGTTCCGCTGCTCTCAAAAGAGAGTGTATGGTATGAGATCGTCACTCTGGTATTCAGAAGTCTTTCTTCTTTTCATTTTCAAAGATAAAATTGTTTATCAATAATGGAATATGTAGGGCCAGCAAGTTAGCTCAGGAGATAAGCACTGCTCAGGCAAGCACAAGGACAGGGTTTAATTCCCAGCATCTAACGCTCTGCCCACCCCACCCATACCTGTAATCGCAGAGCTGGAGAGGCTGAAAACAGGAGGATTATTATGAGTACAAGCTGTGTAGTGACACCCTGTACCAAATACATTTTAAAAAATGAAATAATTGAATACATGATATACAATATATTGACTTTTAATTTTTCATTTAAAGGACATTAGACAATTATTAAACATACAAATAATTCTACAAGTTTCTTCCTTTGAGTATTTGTTTGGATTACCTGTAATCTTAGCTCTTTATGATAATAACCACTGATCTTGTCTCTTTTTAATACTGTTGGTAGATGATTTTTAAGACTGTTCAAAGGGCCGGCCAAATAGCTCAGCAGATTAAAGCTCCTGCAAGCAGGCTCAGGGGCTGGGGTTTGATCTCTGGGCCTGCCTTGCTGGCCCTGTCCCTGGGGTGTGCTTAGGTGGCAACTGAGACTGGGCATGGTGGCACATTTTAATCCCAGCTCTTGGGAGGCTGTAAGCAGGCAGATCACTACGAGTCTGATCTAGTAGTGAGACCCTGAACACCTTGTAGACCCTTCTCTAAAAATAAAAGTTCTATAATAAAACAGAATTTTAAGACACATGCATAGAACCATTTCTGTAATTCTAGCACTTGAGAGAGACTAAGACAGTTCAATACCCAACTCTGCAAACTATTTTGGTTTAGAGAGTGAAGTGATACCTATAAGACTTTCTTAGGGAAAAAAAAATCCATAATTTAAAACCCTGGTGAATAGTAGTGATAATCTTGGAAAGGTGGAAGAATATTTTTTCAAGCACAATGGAGAGGACTAAAGGAGTGTCCACTGTGGCTGGGAAGTGGAAAACAAACTTCATTTAGACTCCAGACTGGGCCAAATTATGGGAAAGATAAGAGGAAATCAAAAAAGCCACAGACAGAATTTTTCCAAGAAGTAACTAACTGTAGAAGGTAGTCTGTGCAAATCTGCATGTATAAAAACAAAAAAAAGGACTATTACTTCAATTTTTAATTTTATAAGGAAATACCTGAGGCATACTACTTTAGAAAGAACAGAGGTTCATTTTGTCTAAGAGTTCTGAAGATGCAAGGTCAGTGGGCCACATGTGGTGACAACTTGTTCATAGGCAGGGTTCCAAGGTGCAACAGGGCATCACATGATAAGAAACAAAAAGTAGACAAGTGTCACAGATGTCTCATCTCTTTGTCTTCTTACAAAGCCACTGTGTGTCAATCATGGTTGTCATCCACACCAATGAATTATCTAATCATAATCATTTCTGAAGGATCCATTTCTAACTACCCTCTTATTAATGTATGACTTTGGTAATTATGCTTGTGTGTGATTGAGGGCAGAACAAATCTGACTCAAACCACAGCAGAGACCATCATGGAAGTGCTAGCACAAAAGAATGCTGGGCGTCTCTGATGTGACAAGACACTGAGGTGAATGTGGAACGCAGAAAGCCATTCAAAGAAGTGCTGTCGCCAACACTGGTGTGGAGTGGAGGGTGGTAGAAGACAAAAGTTGCAACTCAACTCTGGGCTCTTAGTTTGTAAAAATGACATGAAGTTCACTGTAGGTCCTGAGAAGAGAGTTGTTGTATAGGAGATGACTAGTTTCTTCTCTAAATAAGATAACCATGTCTATCTTTTGGTACATAATGAGCTATCCTTTTTAAGTACTCAGGGAGGATTTGAAGATATGAGCTGGGACCTTATGAAAGAGATCAACCTGGTAATAAAGCTCTAAACATCAACAGCATGAAATTGATCATCAGGGCCAGGGATGTGGGTGGGAAGATGTAGAGGGAAAAGCAAAGAAACACTGTGCTCTGGAGTATTCAGTATCTTTTGCAGCAGACTCAGGGCGAGAAACACAAGGAAATTGAGGGAATGGCCAAGGAAGCCTGGTGTGTGTGTATGTCCCCTGGAGGCCACAAAGGTCAAGGATAGAAAGGATAGCACTGGGGAAGGCTGCACAAGGTAAGTAAGGTACAAATGAAATTTGTCTTTGGGACTTAACAACAAATTACTGGAAATTTTTGTGAAGAAAGAGTACAGCAAAAGATGATCTTTCTGTCTTCCTTTCTCTCTCTCTCTCTCTCTCTCTCTCTCTCTCTCTCTCTCTCT
>NW_004524688.1:416220-416733 GCF_000260255.1 Octodon degus
TGCGGACTTGTGATCCTATTTACAAACACCATTAGAACAAATCATTCTATTCATTAAGAGAATGCAACTATATATCTATCCCAACCACTTTGAATATGGAATTTTAAATATATTTAAATATTGAGTAAATAAGATGCTCATAGGAACTGAAATCTTGAATCTTGAAAGCAGTGGACAGAAATGAATTGGGACCTTGTCAATGATCTCCTTATCTACTACGTCCTACAGCCATGTTGGAACTCAGTAAGTTATAAAAAACAATCAAAAAATAATATAAGTCTGGTCATAGCCTCTTTCATGAACAACTAAAAGTACTTTAATCAAATTTAGTCCCTCAATTCAAAAATCTTGATTTTCTATAATTTAAAATACACAAAAGGAAGGAAGGAAGGAAGGAAGAAGAAAGAAAGAAAGAAAGAAGAAAGAAAGAAAGAAAGAAAGAAGTAAAAAAGAGAAAATGCCAGTCTCAGACTCCCAAGGGCATGGTATTCCTCAAGAAAGAAAGAAAGAAAG
>NW_004524688.1:416833-425765 GCF_000260255.1 Octodon degus
AAAGAAAGAAAGAAAGAAAGAAAGAAGAAAGAAAGAAAGAAAGAAAGAAAGAAAGAAAGAAAGAAAGAAAGAAAGAAAGAAAGAAAGAAAGAGAAAATGCCAGTCTCAGACTCCCAGGGGCATGGGGCTCCTGCAGGAGGTTCTGCCATTGCACCCAGTGCCCTCCCTTCCTCCAGCCCCCAATATATAAATATATATATTCTGGACACATTCTGGACCAACAAAGACTCATGAAGTCCTGGAGTGAATGTCATCATTTGTGTGCGGGATCAGACCCACAGGCTCCAAGCCAGGGCCTTTGCATGCCAAGCAAATGGTCTACCCCTGAGCCATACTTCAGCCCTTCCTGTTGTAAATTTTGAGCTTCATTAGAATCAATTTTTCCTAACTTGATTAATCCCCTAAGGATCAGAATAAGCAAATATCTTGGCATTTTTATTATTCTCAGTGTACATACTCATGTCTTTTTTTCTGACATCTGTACTTCCACATGCAACTCACACTTCCCTTTCTGTAAGTCTCACTTGTTTTTCAAACGTCCCTTGTGTTCGGGGCAGCTCTTAATGCATGTGCTTCTCGAAGACAACATCACACCTAGGCATGGCTCTCAGTTGATGCAACAGTAAACAGATTGCAGAATGACTAAGCCAGCTGAGGAAATGGCTCTCTCCAGGTCTTTAGTGTCCAGGCTCCAAGCAAAGTAAAAAAAAAAAAAAAAAAAAAAAAAAGCTAACCTCTATCAGCAGTTTAGCATCATTATCAGCAAATGCCAGAGGAGAGGGACACTCAGCAGAGGCTGCCAGCCCAAGACAACAGTGGAAACACATCACTGAAGCTTAGTGAATCCCTGTGGGCTGGACCCTCCACTGCTGTGACATTCTGCTGGCTCTGTGGCAATCAGAAAAAAAGAGGAAACAAGGAAAAGAGACAACTTGAGAAAAGAGGGACACTTGTGCCTGGCTAACTATCCACTAAGAAGCATTTTCAAATTTCTCTTAGGAACAAAGCTAGTTTTAGGAAGGAACTTCCTTGTGTTGTTTGAACAGAATGTTAGAAAAGGCTTGAAAATACTTGTAGCAGTGTCAAAATAAGTGGAGAATGACTTGTGAGAACCAGGATTGAACTCCTCAAATTGATGTACCTAGTCTGCTTCTTTCTGTGTTCCTTAGACCTCGTGAGAAATCTCCAGGGGAAAAGAAACAGTGACACTCTGTGATCTTGCTTTGAAGTGGCTCAGCATTGGAGATAATTATGATAATGTACGCAACACCTCTTCTCCTGCCGACATTCCTTTTCATCCGTCTCCCTATTGTTTTCCTCCCGCAAGATGATGGGTAATAAGGGGCCCGGATTCTCTCTCTGTTTTAATACCATTAATGCTCACTGAACCACATTTAATTAACGAAATGTATATTGATAAGCAGGGTATAATCAGGTCAGGGATTGGAGCTGAAATTGATTGAGGATGGCTCTTTCACACTTATTTCAATTTATGAATGCTCAGACGCAGACAGATAGTGAAAAGGATTTAATTTCCGTTTGTGTTGTTTGCACATTCTTTATAATGTAAGCATTAATTGAACATGCTCTGTGTCGGTGTGGAGCAGTCAAGCATATCCATTTTTCATAAATGGAGGTCACAGGTCAATCTTGAGCAAGTTCCAAGCAATCTAGTTATAGAAAAGTATTTACATTTGATCAGCTCTAATATGAAAGTCTAGAGATCTGGAAAATTGGCACTGGGAAGGAGGCATTCTCAGCCATGGGAGGCCACCTCCAGCAAGCTAACATTGAGAACCCATTTCTCTTTGCCCTGGGCTGTGGTATTTCAATCTGGGTCCAGTTGTGAGTGATCTGTTCACTTTATGTGCTGACTTCATCTATCCAAATGATGAATTTTGACTGCTCAGCATGGGCAAGAGGAGGCCAGCTATGATTTAATTTAGCAAAAGGAGGGGGTGCTGATATAAATCCAAAAGGATCTGTCCAATCAATCCATAAACATTGTATGAGCTTAGTGTTGTCTGAACACTGTGTGAGGCACATTTCCAACAAACAGGATGTCTTTTCTAGGTGAATATGTGAACTTTTCTCAAATGTGTGAAATGTCAACTTTCTTTGTAAAAACGACCCACTCCTTTTCATTACTCGTTTCCTCAACTTGTTCTCAACACACATACACTTTAAAAAATTAATACTGCACTGTACTATCCATTTTGAAAACTCCAGTATAACTTCAATTTAAAATTAATTTGTAATTTTTTCATAAGGCAATCTGAGTACCTGTACCTTAATTTGATAGCTTTATAATTAAAATATTGTTACTCCTGTACAAAAAATGTGCAGGATTATAGGGATCTGTTGGTCTCTCAGTGTGGTCCATTGTACCAGGGGAGAAATGGTGGCAGGAATGAATAAATGATAGATGAGATTACAAGAGATAGGTGAGGTGGTAACCTCTCTGCATGGTTGGCCAGATGACCCCTGAGCAACATTCTAGATGTTTATTTATAGCTTTACAAAATTAGTAAGATGTGAAACAAGGTTGCTTAGTGACTAATAGCCAATGTTAACTGGTCAGGATGCTTATCTCAGGCTGCTTTAGGCACTAAGGCCTATTCCTCCTTTCACACATTCGACCAATTTTCCAGCTTCTGCAGTCCCAACACAGGATTTCTTCCATCTGGAGCAACTCTCTCCATATGTTGTGCCTTCAGTCAGGTAAAAAGGAAGGAGGCAATACTTTCTGAACTCTTCCTCTCCCCTGACAGCAAACATTTTACCCAAATAAATAACCTTAGCTATTTATGCCTTTATCACCAAATGTGATTTTACTCACTGTCTCAGAGGCTTTAAAATGTTTGCTCCATTTTGCATGTTATTTCATCCTGAGAATTTTTAACAGTTTATTCCAAGGGTCTACAAAATCGATGTTATATTTTGTCCTTAAATCATGCATGGCCAAGCAATGCATCACTAAAATTAGCAACTGATTTGAAGCTTTCAGTTGTCATAAGGATTTTGTTAAAAAGTTAAAAGAAAGACTGTTATCAGAAGAGCTATTCTGCAAACACTGTATCTTAGAAAAAATACTAAAGAAAAAGGATATTAAGGGGAGACAAACGTTAAAAGTTGCCTTCTAGTTTAGAGAAGTTTAATTTAAAAAGAAAAATCATGGAAAGGGAAAACATGAATCACATTGAATAGAAGCATGAAAAAAAATTAATTCATACTAGTAAAATATATTCCAAAGTAATAACATCAAAATTAAGTACATAAGCCTGTTGTTTGTAAAAATAAATAAATAAATAAATAAATAAATAAATAAAAAAATAAATATCTTTAGAAGGTAATTCAGAAGAAAAATATTAGAGTCTAAGGAAATGTTCCCTAAGCAATGTTCAAGAGAATGTCAACAAAAGAAAATAGATGACCTGTATGCCAGATCCAAAGGATATCAAAATCTCCATGAATGTGTACAGTTGTCTGTCAGCATGGTCCCTCCCATCTTGAGAAAAGAGAAACCCTAAACTGACAAATTTCAGGGGACAGATGGTGACACACTTTAATGGGAAGGCGGTTGACAGTGATGCTGTGTGAAATGCCATAACATCCTTGATGAAAGATGGTGGAAGTGGTTTTTGTTTAGAAAACTGGAGTTGTGAAAGGAAATTGTGTGAAGAAAATGTATGGGTATTGTTCTGAGAGTTGTTCATTGGCTAGGCTGGACGAGGAATGTCCGCAGGATACCTTTTGTCTATCAAGACTGCCTATCACATCACCTGTGAAATAGCTGGAAAAGCACAAGACTCCAATTCCAGTCTGGCAGGTCAACAGCATTTTCTAAGAATAAGGAGAGACATTAAAAGAAAAATGATTGATGTTTTGTACTTTCATTGTCCTCTGCCTTCTGATGAGCAAAATAAGCAAAAAGCAGTGAGAAGATCATAGTCTTTGTAAAAGGCTGATATGTAACTAAGTTAACAATGGGAAGACTTTCTGGGTGTATTTTATAAAATTTTGTAGAGGCTGTTCAATATAAAGTATTTGCCTTTTGCGAGTTTTAAACTTATTGGAATCTGCCTCTCATTTTCTTTTCACCCATTGCCTTTCCAGAAAAACAAGAATGTTAGTCAAAGTCACAGCTCTATTTTCCTAAAATATATGGTACTAATTTCCTTTCACTTCAAATGAGTTTCTATAATAGCTTACTTTAGAATAAAACACAATGAATCTTCACCTCGTAGTTCTCTCTAGAAGTACACCAAATGATCATATAACTGCCTGTGAGGTAGCTTATGTCTGAACGCTCAGCTACTCAAGGTGGAAGGGTAAGATGGAAGGATGGCTAATTTAGGGATATTTCTCCTCATAGTAATAAAAAGAGAGATAGTCAAGAGTGGTGACTCATGCTTGTAATCCCAGCACTCAGATAGGTGACTAAGGCAGGAGAATCGTAAGTGTGATGCCAGCCTAGGCAGATCCTACCTCAAAGAAATAAAGAAAGGAAATACACATAGGAAGGAAAAGAGATATGGAATGCAACCTTATTTTCAAAATATAGGAGTTTACCAATTTGAAAAAAATTGCAACTAGAATGATAGGGATTATATTAAATCAATAAAACATGTAACAATTCCCCGTATAATCAAAGTGATTCAACCAAACACAACATTGCACATTTCCAACATATTCAATTTTTATGTGACTAATATCTCAATATAGCCAAGAAAGAAAGTCTGACTTATCTCAACATATTCTAATGAGCAACTCAGGAATATGCAAACTGGCCTAATCTAGCATAAGCCTATGTTTCTCAATGAAGTTTTATTTACAAGCCTGCTGTGGTTATCCATTCATGTATACATAGCTGAATTATTATTGAAAAAATGTTCATGACAATGGCCATATGATCTTTAAAGTGTAAGCTATCTTTATCTGGCTATTTACAGAAGAAATTTGCTGCAGTCTGCTAATTGCAAAAATTTTACATCAGATTAGACTGAACGTGAATGAAATTTCTGATTTGTCTAATAGTATTCTATTATTAAACTGAGCTGATGGTGGATTCTGGATAAAATCTCTTCAGTTTGCAGTAGACTATATGTCTCAAAACTGCTTTGTGAGAGAGAAAGTTTAAATCCCCATTTTATTTGAGGTAAAATAGAATTATATGATTTAGGAAGATTTTTCTATTCCCTAGCTCATGGTAGAGAATACAGTTTCCAAATATCTTCTTGAAAAATTAAGAGATTTTGAAAGCAAGCACCAATATTCAATTATTTCCCCAATCTTGCAAAACTATGTCTGTTAATCTGAGCAACAGATTTGATGATAACAATAGATAATATAACAGCTATTGTTAATTAGCTATTCCTGTTTCAAAAATCTATCTTTTTTTCTATTTATTTTTGCTTCTGTTTTTACTCTTCAAAATAAAATAAAATAATTTTTTGAAAAAGAAATAATAACCAAGTATCTTCTGGAATTTCACTGAACCAAATCTCAGTTCACAAATTAAGGACAATATTCTCCTACTTGACTTTTGATTTTTCGATGAATCATATCCTTACACTTTAACCTGTATTCTACCTACAGAGATTGTTAGTGTGCGCATTTGAATCAATCTTAACATTTTTCCTAGGTAAGTAGAAATAAGGCTTATCATTATTATCTTTTCAGTGTTTTCCCCACCAAATCCTCCTAATGCACATGTATGTTCTTCAAGATGGGATATAAAATTAACACTTTTATATTAATATTGCTAGAAGGGCTGCAAAGTTATTTCAGTATTACTAAAATCTTGTACCAATGCCTTGATATTACATAAAATGCAATTAAATGTAGGAATATTTATGAAGAATAAGCAATAGCTTATTCTAATAGGCACTAATAAGTGCTTGCCTACTATATATTAGGCTTCTTGTTTAAGACTTGGGAAAGATGCACACTTCCTTTAGCATGGCCTTATCTGCAATCCAACAAATACTTTAAGCAGTATGTAGGAATGTTCCTATTAAAAGCACAGATAAAATCAAACATGAAGTTTGGGAGGACTGACTGCAAGGGGGGCACCTTGGGGATCAGTAAAGGACTCTTGGAAGACATATTAGCCCTGTTCATTCTTAAAGAAAGAGAAGGAAATATTTTTTCTTCCTTTTTTTTTTTTTTTTTTTTTTTTGTATTTTAGGGAAGCGTCTACAGGGTGTTCAGTGTCTCACTACTAGATCACACTCATCGTGATTCTCCTGTTTACTGCCTCCAAGTGCTGGGATTACAGATGCGCACCACCATGCCCAGTCTCAATTGCCATCTCAGTGCACCCTAGGGGTGGGGCCACCATGGCAGGCCTGAGGATCAAACATGCAGCCCTTGTACCTGCTTGCAGGAGCTTTAATATGCGAGCTATTTGGCAGGCCCAGGAGGAGATAATTCAAATGGCCCAGAAAAAAAAAAAAAAAAAAAAAAAAAAAAACCAAACATGTGTGGGGCCAGGGAGATGGCTCAGTAGAATAAGTGCTTGCCTGGCAAGCACAAAGGCCTGAGTTCAATTCCTGGTTCTGAAAAAAACAAAAATGTGATGACGAAAGAGATGGGGCTAGGGCTTTAAGTAGCAGAATAAATGCACGATAGGGTAAGGAGCATAGGCCTGAGTCAGGTTATCTCAAAAGGTGCAGCTAGTACAAAGGCAAAGACTACTCAGAGTACCTTTCATGGTATACATAGGACTTAGATATTGATGTCTCCAGCGAGAGAAAAAAAAAAAACCTATGACCATATTTTCAGGGTGTAGCTGCATATGAAGAATGCATATGAAGAAGGGTAGAATGTGGAGGACCAGTTGAGCAACTCTCCTTGAAAGAAGAACAACCATCTTCATTTTGGCTGAGCCTGACCCTATTTTCTTATATTGATATGTACAGAATATCAACATAAGGAAATATGTACAGAGCTGGCTAGGTCTTCTCTTTCTCCATTCAATTGGCCTTAAACAATGTATATTGGTACCAACAAAGTAAAAAAAAAAAAAACACAAATTTGGAAAAAAATCTTAACTAATAAACACTCAGACAAAGTTCTGCTCTCTAGAATTTACAAAGAACTAAAAAATATTAGGGCCCCAAAACTTAAAGACCCAATCCAGAAATGGGCATCTGAGATGAACACACATTTCTTAGAGGATGAAATTATAGAAGCAAATGAATATATTAAAAAATGTTCCACATCACTAGACATCTGTGAAATGCAAATTAAAATAACACTGAGACATCATCTCACCCCAGAAAGTATGGCTATCATAAAGAAATTGGTCAACAAGAAATGTTGGAGAGGCTGTGGGAAAAAGGAAACCCTTCTCCACTGCTGGTAGGAATATAGATTGGTGTAACTATTATGAAAATCAGTGTGGAGAGACCCCTTAAAAAACTAGAACTGGAAATCCCATTCAAATCAGCTATCCCTCTACTGGGAATTTTCCCTGAGAAAATTTCCCACAGAAACTGAAAACACCATATCTCGGTGATATATGTGCACCTATGTTTATAGCAGCATAATTTGTGATAGCTAAATCTTAGAAACAACAAAGATGCCCATCACCTGAGAAATGGATAAAAAAGATGTGGTATTTTCATATAGTGCAGTATAACTCAGCTATAAAGAATGATAAACTCGAAGGCTTTATATTGAAGTGGATGCCACATGAAGATATACTCATAAGTGAAATAAACCAGGCCCACATGTGTAAATATCATATAGTCTCCCTAGTATAAGAATTCAAAAGAAGAAATAAAAATAGAAAGATATAACACAATTAAAAGGAAAATGAGAACGTAAGGATTAAACAATGAAAAGAAGGCAAGGAGAAAAGCTAGGCAACAGGACACCAGCAAAACCATACATGTACATGCACAAGATGGTTAAGGCAATGATCCTGAGAATCTTCAGCAGGTTCTTAAAACTATCAGTTAATTGGTAGGATTCTCACCCTGACTATATATGCTGATACCTGTGAACTAAGCAACTGCACTAAAGATAGTAATATGGACAGTAGGAATGTTTGGAATGTCTGTCATTCTGGTCTTCTAAATACGTACTGCCTGTCATGTCATATCACTTACTGCTAAATTGTCTCTCAAGTAAATGTTTCTTTTTTTTAAAAAAAAAAAAAAGGGTAATAAATGAAAACAAGACATAAGAAAAGAGTCCTAGCCCAGGTCCGCTGAGTGTGTGGAGAGCTTCCTGCTACCCTGCGCCGGCGGGACCAGTCCCAGCCCAGGCGCAGCGTGGGCTGCCCCCCACTACTCCGCGGTACTCCCCAACCCTGCCCTCCAAGTAGGAATTTCTGCCCAGTTCCGGGAGCCCCCAGACCCAGTCCTAGCCCAGGTCCGGTGAGTGTGAGGAGAGCTTCCTGCTACCCTGCGCTGGTGGGACCAATCCCAGCCCAGGCGCAGCGTGGGCCGGACCCACTCCCACCCCCTCGGGCCACACCCCACCACACCGACTTACCTCCCCCACCCCTCCCGCCGAGTAGGAATTTCTGCCCAGTTCCGGGAACCCCCAGACCCAGTCCTAGGCCAGGTCCGGTGAGTGTGTGGAGAGCTTCCTGCTACCCTGCACCTGCGGGACCAGTCCCAGCCCAGGCGCAGCTTGGGCCAGACACTCTCCCACCCCCTTGGGGCACCCCCCAACACTCCGCCTTACCTCCACCACACCTCCGGCCGAGTAGCAATTTCAGCCGAGTTCCAGGAACCCCCGACCCACTCCTAGCAAAGGTCCGCAGTGAGAAGGAGCTGAGCACAGCAGCCAGACCTAAGCCAGACAGAGCTGGATAAGTCCAAACTCTGTAGAGCTCCACCTGAACTTCAGTACGTGTGAAGGTTATAACTACAGCAAAGATCTACAACAAAGGGCAGAAAACAGTGCTACACAAAAT
>NW_004524688.1:432222-437722 GCF_000260255.1 Octodon degus
TCTTAATGAATAGAATGATTTGTTCTAATGGTGTTTGTAAATACGATCACAAGTCCACATCTTGTACAGCAATTAACCACTAAGAAGAATATATGCAGTGTATTATTTGTTGAAACTGTACTTCCAATTTGATTTGAAACTGTCTCATTGCTATCTGTTTATCAATAAAACTTTGGAAAAAAAAAGAGATAAGAAAAAAATGTCATAGGACTGTCCTGCTACAATGCTGTATACGGTTATATTTCTAAATTTCTGTATAAAAGCATGAAGTTGTTTATTCTTATTTTTTAATTTTTTTTTCTTCACATTCTGTAGGGATTTAAAGTTTAACATGTCAATACTTGATGGAAAATACCTGTTCCATGCTATGTCTAAAATGTTTGATATTCAGACAAATAGTAAGGTTAAGCTCAATTACCTATGTTAGAAGGTAATAATATTACTAAGCTTCTCTTCTTGAGGGTTAATGACTTAATTTTGCAGCCCAAAAATTAGAGAAAGAGAAGGGCTACAAGGACTGCCAACATTTGGACCCTAGCCTCAAGTCAGTGAGCACTCAGGACATAAGTGAATCTGCACTGTAACATCCTGTAACTCAGTGATATCCCAAATTTTCTGATCAAGATCATGGAACCACAAAGGAAATATATCAACAATGTACAGTGTGCCTAAGGAGAGTCATATGGAGAGAAAACATTCTCTCAGGCTTTCACAGAAAGCAAAATGGTCAAGCAATGGCCATAACTCATCCACATGGCTGACATTGATAAAGGATCTACAAATGGTGGTACAGGGCTTTAGGGTAAATCCTGAGATTTGACTGACCTAGTCAGATACAAAAGTTACATTTCTTGCTATATAGGTCTTGCTTTATATTGGTCTTAACCATCCAGCAGAAAAGTATAAGCACAAGGTGTAAAAAGTAAAGCTATATTAATATGCTGAGATGTAAAAGGCTCAAGTCAATAACTTCTGACATTGTCAGTCCTATGGATAACTCACTACTATTATGTACTACTGGACTATATTGAATTGTTTTGCTGAATTCACACATGTACAATATTTAAATGGTAATAGAATACCCATCTCTGACAAAACTAAGCAAAAAAAAGGGGATACAAGTGAAGGACCATTTTGTATCTGTATGTACAAAATAGAATAGATATACAGCTACTTTCCTTTAATTCAATGAGAAGAAAGATTTGTACTAATAGTGTTTGGACAGGATATCAAGTCTGGATCTTGTATTATGAATAACCACTATGAAGGTGACAATATGCAATGTATTAATTATTGAAACTGTCCTACAAATCAGTTTTGAAAATGTCTCATTGCTATTTCTCAATAAAATTAATTTTAAAAAAGCATTGTATGTTGGTCTAGCAAGGTGCTGGTGGTAATTTTTGAAGACGGCATGCATGATAACCCAAAACTGCTGCTTTTTAATATGAGCTGGGTTGATACAGTACAAAGAGCCAGTGTTCCACAGTGTCAGCTAAGATCAAGCCTCAAGAGAATATATGACTTCCTGGGGCTTGAAAGATTACATGTCTGATCTTAAGTACCAGACCCTCAAAACACTAGATGCTATCTCAATAGCATAATGCAAATTATTTTCTTCACATATCCAGGCCACCTACCCAACCTAGTTCACAATACTCACCTACTTTGCACAATTCTGTTCCTCAAGCCCCTCCTCCTTCTTGGCTGAATAAAAGCCAGGTGCGGTCCTTGGATTTGTCTGTTTGCTCCACAAAGCCATCTTCGCAGCTGGACATAGGGCCCCTTGGCTCTCCAATAATTACATATATATATAATGTCTTTGTTTTCGCTCTCCAATAATTACATATATATATAATTGTCTATGTCAATATTACATATATATATTAGTGTCTTTGTTTTCGCTGTGAGTTGCACTGGGAATGGTAGACTGGAATTAACTTGGTGGTATCTCAATAACGTATTTTTGGGATTATATAGACTTCTTGGACAGAGACAAGAACCAGGAGGGGACTCCTACAGTAGAAGAAAAGATAGACTTAGACATGATTAGCATCTTTAAGAGAAAGATTATTTGCTACTGAGTTAGTGAGGGTGGCAACAGAAATCAGAAAGAAGAATGACTTGGAGAAAAATAATGATCATAAAATATATACCTGCTTGAATGCAAATGGCCTGCAGTTTGGTGGGAAAGAATATGGGAATAATCTTCACATTTATTGCTCTGAATACTGCGGGTATTAATGGTACTAAAATAAATGAGGAATAAATTCTAAAACCTAGAATGAAGGGAATGACGACAACTGTGTAAAGTATATTTTGTTTGATGTGTTTACCAGCATAAGAATGTGGGTGTGTCTGGCAGGCATCTGGTTGAAGGAGCTGAGACTCAAGAAAGGTTGGGCTCAGGTGTGATTAATTACTGTGAAGGAGCAATTAACATCTTTTCAGCCATGGAGGAGATAGCAAAAAGAAACAGTAAAAGGAAAAGGATGAGACTCTGTTGGGCAAGGGGGAAAGGAGTACTGAAAGGACAGTGAAAGGAAGAAAGCAGGGAAAGGTAGAACTGAACTCTCCAAAAGAGAGGGTTAGGAATACAAAGAGTAAGAGGGCAGAAAACCAGTGATATCTGGAAAGGAATGTGACAAGGTCTACCCAGTTAGTGATAAACAGACCATGAGTGGCTTCAGTGGTGAAATTACCAATAGCCAGAGGGCATAGAGTAGACACAAAATCATGGTTAGGCTGAACAGAAAAATAAAGAACTAGTCACTATCTGAAGGGGGTTGTACCACATCTGAATGTATTCCTGGACCAATGAACACAGGGAAAAATAAAAGTGTAACATAAAGGGGAAACAATGAACAGATCAATATCCAAGCAAGGTTAGAATGAAAATAAGACACAAATTAATCTGTCTAAAATCATTCATCCCTTCAGTCTGATGGAGTAGGAAGACATAGACAACCTCCACAAAGGAGTGGTGTTGGGGCAGAAGATATCCACAATTTGTTCTCTTTGCTTATCTGGTAATGCAAGCATGAGAGAAGATTGTCAGGATTAGAAGTGGGTGAGGAGACAGTTTTGCTGAGCATCTGCTGTAATTTCTGAGCATAATTCGGTAGGAGCTGGTCAAGGAGAGCCAATGGCATTTTTGAATGTCAAAAATGGACTCTGAAATTTTAACCAATATTTTAAAATATTTTCTTCTTTGAAAGATAGTTGACTTTCAGTCTGATGCAGACATAATACCTTGGAATTTTTATTTATTTATTAGAACACGGAGTTCAGAGTATACAGGGTCTCACTGCATATATCAGACTCATAGTGATCTTCCTGTTTACAGCCTCCCAAGTGCTGGAGTTATAGGCATCCAGTCTCAATCATCTTCTCAGCATGCCCTGGGGGTGGGTAAGGGCACGGCAGTCCTGGGGATTGAACTCCTGGCCTCTGCGTCTGCCTAAGCAGGCACTTTAATCCACTGAGCTATTAGGCTGACCCTAATATTTTAGAATATTAATGGAGGTGTCTTTCTGAAGGTTCTTGTGTCCACTACCCTCCCCAAAGCATGCAACAAGGCCAGAATTTCCCTAACTTTAGTCATTTCCTCTCCACTTGAATAACTAAACAACTTGTATCCTTACTGAGGGTTTTTTTTGTTTTGTTTTGTTTTGTTTTTTGTCTAAATTAACTTTGTTTCATGAAAACACATTTGAAAAGGAAATCTAACAAAAACTACAAGGGAAAGCTCATCTCTTTTTGTGGCAAATAGAAGAGAAGAGAAGGACATGGAATACATAAAAGACAAAAGAACATAACATTTAACAAACACTGTTTCTGAGGGCCAGCAGGATAGCTCAGTGGACTAAGCGCCTGCTTAGGCAAATGCAGGGACTCGGGAATCAATCCCCAGGTGTGCTGAGCCAGTGACTGCGATGGCACAGATCTGTAATCACAGTGCTGGGGAGGCTGAAAACAGGAGGCTCACTACAAGTCTGAGCTGTGTAGTGAGACCCTGTACCAAATACGTTTAAAAATATACTGTTGCTTTTAGAAATCTGCCCTTGTGGCATTGTTACATGTTAAAAAGTGTGACAGTGTGTGTATTGGAATGCTTTTAGAATGAAGGTAATCAAGTGGGACATTTTTCTTTCTTACTTAATCATATAGCGTGAAAGGGAGCTGCAATAAACGAATGAGCATTACATTTGATTCAATGTTGTGTAAGGCACTGATTGTATCTGTCCTTAAGGCATCATTGTTTTCCTACAAACTTGTGAAATGGACAGAGGGTTCTACCCCTATCCCCTCAGGAGAGAGAATATTGAAGACTGAGGAAAGGACATAACTGATGAGTGGCCTTTAATTCCAAGCTTTGGGCTGAGTTCAAGATTTTGGAGTAGGTTTCTCCTTCAGGGCGGGACTTTCCCTGGTCCGTGGTACCCAAAACCCTTCTCTACTCACACACAAGTGAGTGGTGCTTGTTTTTGGAAGGAGGAAGAGTTGGGTTTGAGAGGGCAGTGGGAAGCTACTGATGCTGGATCCAAAGGAAGATGTGCAAGTCCAGAATGAGCCAGAAAGGAAGGATAGTCAGGGTAGTAAAGAAGCCTGGGATGAAGAGGACCTGGGGCTTCACATTCGGGTGATTCTGAATGTAAACCACAACCTTACAGGGAAATGGTCTTGCTGCCAGAAAGGACATAATTCCTGTTCCATTTCAGTCCAAATAAATGTATGTTTCATGGATAGAGTTTGTAGACTTGTTGACTTGAGTTCTTGAGGTTTATGCTTTCCTGACCACTTAGCCCCTTCCACTCGCTCTTACCTCCTGCCTCCTTTCTGATGTGCCTTTCTGATCTGCCCTACTTACACCTGCAAAATAGCTATGGCAGTGCCCCATGGCTAGAAGACAGCTTGAAGATCCTTATGAGATTCCTAAAGTCCAAAATGGGCAGTAAGATGGGGAATAAGAACATGATTGTATCATTCTCTCAGAATTTACATGGAATCCCAAGAGGAAGAGGGTGTATCAAAATTACAATTCTTTCACCACACAAAGTGAATATTTGAAATAATAATAATGTTTAGTTCTGGAAAAATGGACCACATTTTCCATATAGTTTGGAGCAAGCTAAGCAAGCTATAAATATACAAGCAATCAGTAACTAGTACACACCAGAGGCTAAAGACCTAGGTCTAAATCTTTGATTTGTTGATGTAGGAGTGAACAGGAAAGTGGACCCTGTATCCAGGCTCATCAGAAAAGTCAGGAGAAATTTGCCTAATTATTACAGGGCATGTGCTGCTTAGTTTTCATTGCCACAACAAACAGTTGAGATAAATCACAGGAAAGGTTTATTTTGTCTCACAACTTTGGAGATTTCAGTCCAAAAACCTCATTGATTTTATGCCAGAGAGAGAGAGAGAAAGGAGAGAGAGAGAGAGAGAGAGAGAGAGAGAGAGAGAGAGAGAGACAGAGAGAGAGACAGAGAGACAGAGA
>NW_004524688.1:437822-444457 GCF_000260255.1 Octodon degus
AGAGAGAGAGAGAGAGAGAGAGAGAGAGAGAGAGAGAGAGACAGAGAGACAAAGAGACAGAGAGAGATCCCCTTGAAAGGTATATCTCCAGTCACTTAACTGTCCCAGTAGATCAAATCTTAAAGATCTCACCATCTCTCTACAAAATCATGATACAGAAACCAAACCTTTAATATGTGGCCTTTGGGAGACATGTCAGTTCCAAATTATGACAGTTTGTTTTATGCAATTAAAATTAATCCTCAGAATGGTCTACTGCTGAAGACACAGGTACACAAGTGCTGTCCAGGTCCCGAGTGAGCAGACAGGGCAACCAGGACCCAGTCATTTTCTGGAGGGGCCACAGACAGTCGCCCACCTTCTGTCCCAAAACAGGAACCTGTATCATCCACTGATGGTGTTATATCTTTTACCTTTTTTAAAGAAAATTTTAAAAAGTTAAAAAAATTAGAAATGATACAGAATTTCACTAAACAGGATGCTAGGAATTCAACAGTTTGTTATACTGCATGTTGTTGCCTTCAAATTAGTTGTTCAAATTCCCAGTTATAAGCATGCAAACCTAGTCAGAAATATTAAAACGAGGAAAAAGAAAAAAATAAGCATTATCTGTTCGTTTCAATAGAGCAAAAGAAATCTGTCTGTACTGGATAGAATGTTATCTCTACTTTTAGAAAATTGGCTCATCAAAGTCAAAGAGAGAGACTGAGAGACTCAAACTTCATTTGTGCTGCAGTGGTTTCCTTCCACAGTGAAGAGAGCCACTCGCTGGAGAAAGGAAGCATGATCCACGCCTAGGGAGAGATGCAGCGCATCCCCACCCTACAGCAGGGACAGCCGTCTCTCACAGTTTCATTTGTCCCAAGCGCACAGAGCAGCAACTAGCACGATGCCAGTGCTCAGTAATAGCTTCCAATTTCCAATTTCTAAAGCTGTCTATGCCAAAGTAAAGCACTTTCCCTGAACTGCAGGGTGGCCTGTGGGTGTGCTGTGGTTCGCCTGTGGAGAGACTGCTGTAGGAAAAAATAAGATACAAGTTTCATCATATGGTGTAGCACACATCCCAGACTTAATCCAGCTAGAGTGAAAATCTAAATCCACTTAACTCTTAAGAGCCAACATATAAAGTATTCTCAGAAAGAAAGAATGATAATAGTACCTACTTTAATTGGAAGTCTACATTTTTTTTAATCTTTTTGAGACAGTTTCACTATGCAGTTCAGGCTAGCCTTGAGCTCATTTCATAGCCAGGCTGGCCTTAAACTCTCAGCAATCCTCCTGCCTTAGCCTCCTAAGTAATAGAATTACAGGCATGCATCACCTTGCCATGTGCACCACTTCTTTTCCAGGCTCCTCTTTCCCCAAATACCAAGGATTACTTATATCCATTTAGGAATCCACTTTGGACACCAGCTGAAGGCTCTCAGTGGAGCAGAAACTACAGGCAGCTCCCACAGTGGCTGACCTCTGTGGGCGCTAGCCTTCTGCCTTTTTCATGACACTGGGTGTGAAGGCTGCATGGCTGTCATGACAGTAATGTTTTTTCAAACAGCTGGCCAGCTAATGGCTCTTTCCGGCCCCTTTTCTTTACCTGCTCCTTGGCCATTACCTACAGATTTGCTAAATCACCCACAATGAAAACATATTCCTTCAAGTTCAGGGTCAGTCAAAAGCAGCCTACAGCAACACTGCACTGGAATCATTTGCATAGTGTTCAGAGCTACAGAGGGTATTTTCAATACATTTGAACACAGCATGAACTTGGATGTTCACAGAGAGCACTGCAATAACCAGATAGGGTTGGGTCTATCAGCAAAAAGACTGCAAGATGAAAGAAACTAGTTTCCATCTCCCTGAGATACAAGGCCCAATCAAGGACCCAGGCTTCTCTTTCCCTGAGTGTGTCTTTCTCTAGAACTCTCTGCTTGTCTTTCTCTGTCATACAGCCTCAGGTGAAGATAGCTCTTAGATGGGTCTCACAACTTTGAGCCACAAGCAATGGTATCACAGTCATAATCATGCTGTTCTCATAGAAGGCATTGCTCCTAGGTAAGTATGGGAAAAGAAGAGAATACTGGTTGACTGTCCATAAGTCCTGATCCCAGATGAATTTAAAACATTCTTAAATTATCACTACTGAATTTGATCTTCTACAAGAAAAAAAGGTGATCTTCCAATCCATGTGCAAGAAACTAAAACTCAAAAAAGGAAAAAGAAAAAAAAAACCTGAATCATAAAGTAAAATAAAATAAAGCAATTTTGTAGTTTAAAAAATTTAAAGGTCCAGTTTCCATGGACATTTTTTAAAAAGTCTTTATATATTACATTTGGTCCACTTTGACAAGTTACATCAATGATTTTTAATTTTTTAAGTGTCATAGAAGAGGATTTCAATAATTACTTCCCATTTCATCAGGAAACAAAGCCAGAAGATGATTGCATTATCTATTTACAGACTGGCTGAGCAACATCACTGGCTGACTGCACTCAGAAAATCCACTTATCTACCTGGGCATAGAGATTCTTGCTCATCAAACAACAGAAGGAAGTCTGAGTGTCTCTGAAGATTGGCTTTCTTTCTCTTTACACTTGCAGCTCCTTCTTGAAGGGGCTGACCTTCAAAGGCAGGGCAGAAGGGCAGCCACTCTTTTTAGCTGTTAGTGTTCTTGAATGTACTGCTTCAACAGAAGACAATGACTCTTGGTTAAAATAAACACAATTACAAAGAAGAAAATGAAATCACAAATAACAACATCAGGAGAAACAGGATGGACATTTTCTTGTTCTGTAAAGATGTTCCAAGATATTGGTAGCTGGAATAAAAAAGTACTACAGGGACAAAATACAAGGCATTTTTATATTACAGCAGATGACTCATCTTTCAATTTAGCTGTCCTTCCCTGAGTTGCGGGTACCAGTCACATAGACTTCAAGTGAAGGCTAAATGGGACGATTAAGCTAATTAGAGCCCTTGAAACTAAGCTATTAAAAACCTATCAGTTTCTTGCTGTCATCCTTTGATTCCCCCAAATTCAAAAAAAAAGAAAAAAGAAAAAAGAAAGATAGATATTAGAGTTGTGATAAAGTATGGGCCAGTTAAATTTTCTTGCTAAGGGTTCCATACCTTCCCAGAAGAAACTAGAGACATACAGTAAATCATTGTTCCTTTCTCTCTTTTACACAGAGAAAAATACTCTGCATTTGCAAAACTGGATTTAAGGTTTGGTTTTTGGTGTATGAGATTCAATTTATTGTCAGATATTTAGGGAATACTTTATTTTCATTTAATTTCCCAGGGTGGAATTATGAATAGACAATTATAGAAACTGGGGCTTTGATCTATTTCTCGTAAGTATTTAAATATGGCATACGAAGCACTGTGAGCTGTCCAAAATTTACATAGCAAAATTAGCTAGTTAGGTGGTATAATAATTAAAATGATAGAATGAGCAGTACAATTCCATAAAACAAAGTCACTAAGTACTTTAAAATTTAAGTTTTTCTAGACTTTTAAAGAAATTACTGGAGGTTGAGGATGTAGCTCAGTGGCATAAGCACCTACCTGACAAGCGTAAAGTCCCAAGTTCAATCCCCAGTACCACAAAAATAGATTTTAAAGAAACTTACTGTTTAATTTTTCCTACTTTCAATTATAGGTACAGTAGTTAATTTATATGAACAAAGTACATGTGGTCACTACAAAATATTACAGACGGGGCTGAGGTAGTAATTCAGTATTAGTGCATGTGCTTAGCATTTGGATTTCTTTGGTTTAATTCCAGCACACAAAAAAAGAAAACTACATAGTTTAACAAGAAAAGTAGTTCATAGTTTTTAAAACTTTGATACCATTTTGAAAATATATGGTATTTATAATATAAATATAAATTCATATTTAAATTTCTTTTGAGTTTGTTTAAATTTTATCAAATAAGTATAATTATAATATCTAATAGTGAACTTTATATTAGAAATGAGCTTTACAATAAATACTCTGCTCTTTTTCCAAAATCTCTGGTGCATAATTAAAAAATAATTTTTTTTCTTTTTCTTTTTTTTTTTTGTATTTTAGGACAGGGTGTACAGGGTCTCACTGCATAGATCGGACTTGTAGTGGTTCTGTTTACAGCCTCCCAAGCTCTGGGATTATAAACATGTGCCACCATGCCCTGTCTCAATCGCCTTCTCAGCGTGCCCAGGGGGCAGGGCCAGCCTAGAGGCCAAGGGATGGAACTCCCGACCCCTCAGGCTGCTCACAGGTGCTGTAATTCACTGAGACATTTGGCTGGTCCTAGAAAATAATTATTAAGCAATAGGAAAGAAATTTTTAAAACCTATAATGTTAAAAAGAGAAAGAACTGAGTTGTGACAGCTGTAATATAAGTTCATAAGCCATAACTGTATTAGCAAAGCCAGATAGCAAAATCATAAACCGGTTTTGGAAGAAAAGCTAAGAACTCACCTAATTTACATTGTAAATAAGCACTTCCAGCCATAAAACTGGACAAATTAGAATGCTCAAGTATTTTGGAAACTAGATGTGAATTGAGGAATAAAAGCTAGACTTCTTGAAAATAAATTTAAGGAGTGCCCAAAATGGCTCTCAAACCCCATGCAACCAAGAAGCTACCTGGTGTCATAGCAGAGAGGGTAAAAGCATTTCTCCGGCATGGCTGAACAAGATAGTTACGTGACTGTTTAAATTTGCGACTATGTATTTCTATCTGTTTCCTCCCAGATAGCAGGATTTAATGACCAGAGCACCAACCTTTAGGCTGGAATAATCTTTTCAGGAAGTTGAAAAGCCCAGAAGAAAGCTTTGTGATATCTACTCTGGCACCACAAGATGAGGAGCTCCTCTGGTAGGGAACATAAAACACGTGTGTAAACATACAAGGGTGCACACACACATACACACACACACACACACACATGCACACACACTTTAGTTTTGTTTCTCTGGAAAATCATGTCTAATACAGATGCAAAGATCCAAACAAATAGAAGGTACATGGGAAAAAAAGGTAAATCGTATAAACATCAGCCATAATAAAGCTGCAGTGACTGTGTTAGCATCAGCAAATGTAGATGTTAAATGAAAATATTAGGATAGTTTATGATAAAACATTAATCCAAGAAGAAGACAAAAATACCTGTATTTAATAACCAAATGTCAAATACAGGAAGAAAAACTTTACAGAAATAAAAGTATCTTGTTAAATAATTAAAATGGGACACTGCAATAGAGCACTTTCAATAATGGTAAACTAGAACAAAAGACAGCTGTAAAGCACTCTGTCCAACCTAAGAACATTCTTCCTTCTCTATTTAAAAAAAAATATTCTAGGCCATAAACATATATCAATAGTTTAAAAGAATGAAAATGTGAAGTATTTCTCCAACTTCAATGCAATGAATGCTGTAAAAATAAATTGGGATACTCATTAAATGTACAAAGTAAACAACACACACTCCCAAATAACTAATGCTTAAAAGCAGCAATCACAGGAGTAGTTAAAAAAGCACTGAGGTGAATTAAAACAGAAATACAACATAAAAATTATGATTTACAGCAAAGTAATGTTTATAGGAAAGTTTATGTGTTTAAAAGCCTGTATTAAGAAAAAAGAACAATTTCAAAGAAATAACCTAAGTATTCCCTATGAGACACTGACAGAAGAGAGTCAAACTAAGTGGAAAGCCAGCAGATGAAAGGTAGTAACTGAGACTGAAACATGAATCAATTACTTGACAATAGTAATAAAATATAGAAATTCAGTAAAACCAATTTTGCTGAATCACACACCTACAATATTTAGATGCCAATGGAATACCCATCTCTGGCAGGACTAAACAAAAAAGGGAATACAAAGGAAGGACCATTTTACATCTGTGTATACAGAATAGTTAGGATAGATATGCAGCTATTTTAGCTTAATTCAATGAGAAGAAAGATTTGTACTAATAGTGTTTGGACAGGATATCATGTCTGCATCTTGTACTATGGATAACCACTAAGAAGATAACAATGTACAATGTATTAATTATTGAAACTGTCCTATTAAACAGTTTTGAAACTGTCAAAAAAAAAATAAATAAAGTTCACACTGACTGCTGTGTAAAAAAAAAAAAAAAAAAAAATTAAGTAAAACCAAAAGTATCTGTTAAAATCAACAACATTGGTAAAAACTTTAAACAGAGCACAAAATGAGTGAAGACTGGTTACTAAAATCAGAAATGAAAGATGAAATGCAATCACTGATCTTACAGGAAAAAAAAAGATTATGAAGAAATAGTATGAATAATTATATAACAACATATAATTTAAGATATTTGATATTTTAAATACAATAGATTAAATGCTTTAAAAGTTATGCATTAGTTTCTTAGGGATCCTATAACAAAATATCACAAACTACGTGGCTTAAGCTAGATGGCTTGTTCCACTATTCTGGGTGCTATAAATCAGAAACCCAAGTGTTGGTTGGCACAGCTTCTTTCTTTTTGGTCTGAAAGAAAAGATCTGGATTCACAAGCGAAGGCCCCGTTCCCACACACAGTGTGTTCGTGCAGAAGGGCACAAGTGTGTTTCCGTGTGTGAACATACATGTTCACGAATGTGTGGACCTTGACAT
>NW_004524688.1:444557-478303 GCF_000260255.1 Octodon degus
TAACCACTAAGAAGAATATATGCAGTGTATTATTTGTTGAAACTGTCCTTCCGATATGATTTGAAACTGTCTCATTGCTATCTGTTTGTCAATAAAACTTTGAGAAAAAAAAAAAAAAAGAAAAGATCTGTTCCATGCTTCTCTCTGAGGTTTGTGATATCTCCAGTCATTTTTTGGGTTATAGATGATGATCTCTGAGCCCAGATTGCATTATCACTCTACTCATCTTTCTCCAAATTATGTCATATGTGAATTATAAGCCAACAAAATACTTAAGAAGATAGTCCTAAATATATTTAAGTAGTGGGCTCTCACCAAGGAACAGTCCTTTTAGATGGCTGTACATGGAAGTCAGAAGCGTTTCTATCCCTCACTATACACATGCAACAGATACGTACTAACCCTGCAGATATTAAAGAAGCAAATGCAAGTATAATGAACAACTACACTAACCTCTGCACAATTTTAAAATCCAGAACACGTATCTTCTAGATTATTGGGTATTGCCTTGCCTTAACTATTGCATTAAATTTAATCTCCAATATTTAATATAAATACAGTTAACAAACTTCTTTTATCAATTATTGGAAGACAGAGCTCAGGCTTCTGTCACATGCTTTTTCCATTAATATGGAAGCTCTACAAGCACTGTTGATTAACCCAGTGATTAAACTGAAACAGAATCCATCCCCTAAGTATAAAATTTGATGCAGAGAGGATGGTACGTTTTTTCTTTTAATTTTTTAAAAGAATGCAAAATAGTTTTTTAAAAAAGAAAAGAAAAAAGCATCATAAATGACACAAAATTTCATTAAACAAAGTAATAGGAATTCAACAATGAAAGCTGTATTGCATAATGTTATCCATCCAGTTCCTCTAGGAACAGTATGTGATGTTTGACATGTAGAAAAATACTTGTAAAAAAAATCTGAAGAAAAAAAAATCTCTGAAATCTGAAACATATATGATCCCATATGAAAATTTATTTTCCTATTTTTTTTTACCATACTTCATCAGTAAATAGTATTTGTGATGTTATAGTGTGAATTTTAAGCACTAATTTAATTAAAATTTTACTATATTAAGAGAAATGTGAAAAAACACATAAAGTATTGAAATATTGATGAAAAGAGATAACTGGTGGGAGGTCAACAGATAATTCTTAAAAATGAACAGAAAAGGTATACCAATGAAATCATCTTTCAGAAAAGTGATTCCAAATACCAAAAGAATGAGTGGAGAAAGTTGAAGATATTTGATTCTCATGGAAACATAAAGATATCAGTTGGATAGATGAGCAAGAAAATTACTAGTTTTAATACTTATATGACTATATTTGTTTTGAAAGTATGAATATAATAAACCAAAAATGAATGCAAGATATGCAGTATTAAAATCAGAAATAAGCATTCAGTAATTGCCACTCACTTATTTACTTAGAACCATAGAATTTTGAAAGGATAAACTCATAATGTATATTTTGATTTGTCAATTTTATTACTTATTCATTTTATTAACATGAGTCCAAAAATAGTTATTTTTCAACTTGTCCTAGTCTCTAAATATATTTATTTCACAATTTTACTTTAAGTCAATACCTTAAAACTACAGGATATTTAGACTTGCAAAACAAACATCCTGTGATTGTATTTCCTTTCTCATAAAACATCTGTTTGCCTAGAATTAGCAAATATTTCAGATTCCATTTGCTTAACTTTCTTCACAACTATTGCTAAGACTTGTCATAGTGCCACAACAACTTTTTTTTTCAGAACTTTTAAAAATGTGATCAACATAACATAGTTTGATGATTGAATTTGTTGTCCATCTTCCTTGTCCTATAGTCTGTACTCTTCTTACTATAACTAGAGCAGCCAATACTCTAAATTCATATATGGTCATGTACTAAAAATGTCTTTCCTTATCAGTGTTGGCCAGCATTCCACCTATAATAACTGCCTAGGATAAATCAACTTGCACAGGAAAAAATCCTCACCATCTTAGAGGATTTAGTGCACAATCCCTTAGTCATGCTGCTTTTAGACTTGTGTTAAGGCAGCACATCACAGCAAGGAGCTGGTTGTGCAGTAAAACTGCTCATTCCATGTGTAGAAGTGAAAGAGAGGTGCAAGAGGTAAGGGTCCCACAGTGCCCTACAAGAGCAGGTTTCATCAAAGACCTGAAGAATTCCTAGGAAGCGCCATCTCCTTGGAGGGTCTGCCACCTCCCAAAAGCACCTCCAGGGCCAAATATTTATCACATCAGCTTTTAGGAGACATTCCAGATCCAAAGAGCAACTTCACCATCCCATTATTTTCTTCACCACTATACTGGGTGTTATTTTTTTTTTTTTAAATTCCATGTCTAGTTCATTTGGTTCACTTTGTCTTTTGGATAGGGAATATATTTTCATAATATCTAAGGTTTACATGAGGTAGAACATGAAACATTAGATGTCTAAACATAGGCTTATTTTTTTAAATAAGAAATTTAAAAAACATATATCATGATCCTTAGGTTTTCATGCTTTGTTAAGATATATTTTCTGAAAGAGGCCCAGTTTGAGACCAGGCAGTGGAATTTCAGCAGAGAGGCTTGGCTTGGGACCCTGTGGCAGAACTCCCTGCAGAGCAGCTAAATGCAAGACCCAGTGATACAAACCAAGAGCAGGACATCTAGCTAGAAGGGGACAGTGGATTTATTTACATGGCAAATGGAAAGCAGGAAGAATCCAAGCACAACAGCAAGACCCAATCCAGGCCCAGCTGGTTGAATTTGAGTTCAGTACATCCCAACCTGGTGATCTGAGGCACACTGCTAAGCCCAGTGTGGCACAGATTTAGACCCATATATATGGAGCATCCTCTCATATAGGTGGCAACAGGTAACTGGCATGAACTAGTCTTCCTGCAAGACTCCAGGTACCTCAAGGGGAAGTGACCAGACACAACATAGGGGAACTAATTTAAATACAAAATCCTAATTTAATACTTCTATAGCTATACAGCCATAATATTTGCTTTTATGGTCTAAAATATAGACTCATTAGTTACAAATGTTTGTCAAATGTTAAATGTCACTACCCATTATTAGTGTTGTTAATTGTATTACTGTAAATATAAAATCATATATGCCTTAACAACATGTTCTCTCTTAAGTAATAATATCACGAGACACTTAGGTAATGACCACATCAAAGTCCTATACCAATAGAGGACAGTGCTAACAGAAATCAATATCTCACTTTCAATCAATAGAGAGTGCAAAATCTAGGGATGCAACCACAAAAAGAATCACTGACACAGAAGAGACACCTAAAAAACAGACTCTTTTCAGAGAGGCTCTGGTCACAATGATACAGCTAACTACTATCAAACTTTCACAAAAAAAGTATCACAGAAACTAAAAAAAAGAGTTCATGTGAAATATAAAATGACAAGGAGAAGGAGAAAAGTGCAATCTCAGGCCCCAAGCCCACCCAGAACAAAAGTAGAAAACACTATTATAGAAAAAATTTGAAGTAACACACCTCTAATCTGTGAAATAATAGCATCTGAAGTAAAGAAGTAACTGCAGGAGGATATAGAGGAATTCAAATCAGAAATAATAGCATCTCAAATTAAAAAAAAAAAACCTGCAGAAGGCTTCAGAGGAAATCACATCAGGAATAATCTCCCAAGTTAAAAAAATAAAAAATGACAACTATAACGAAAGAATTACTAAGTGTTTCTAAAGAGGACTCTGGTTAAAAAAATGGAGAATAGAAAAATCATGGAAACCTTAAATAAGCAATATAGAAAAGAAATAGAACTCATGAGGCAGCTTCAAAGAGATAGTCAAGAAATTTAAAACTCAATTAAAAGTTGGCATAACTGTCTGAATGAAAGTGAAGATAGATTTTCAGACCTTGAGGACACTGTGGCAAATAGTGATGAGTTAAGGAAAGACATCTAAAAAACAACTAAAATCCAGAAAAAAGTAATTCAGCAGCTGCAAGACAATGCAAAGATGGACAACATAAGACTAATAGGCATCAGAGGGAAAGAAAGAGTGAATATAAATAATATAAAAAGAATATGGGCAGAAATAATAGCAGAAAACTTCCAAATATGGGGACACAATCTGACATTCAGCTAACCAAGGTGTATGGAACTCCAAATAATATCAATTCAATTAAAACCACAAATGGGCATGTAAAAATCCTGATACCAGAAATTCAGCTCAAGAACAGCATACTAAAACCACTAGAGAAAAGAGACAGATCACATTTAAAGGAAAACTCATCAGAATCACAGCAGATTTCTCTTCCCAAACCATCAAGTAAAGAAGAGCATGGAGCAAAGTATTTCAAGTCCTACAAGAAAACAAATTCCATCCCAGACTGATATACACTGAAAAATGCTCTTTCAAGTTTAATGGAGAATGAAACACTTTCATAGCACAGAGCAACTAAATAATTCCCTGACAACCAAGCCAACCCTACACAGACTACTAAAAGCTATTCTAGAAAGATATCAAAAGGACCACAACTCCAACAGTGATAATGGAAAGAACCCACCAAATAGGGCAAACAATTAATAGGAGAAAGGTAGGTAACCAACAGCATGAAAATAACATGACAAAAATAAGTCAAAACATATAAATTATAACCATTAATGTAAATGGATGCAATTCAACAATTAAAAGAAAGAGATTGGCAGAGTGGATTAAGAAACAAAAATCCAATAATATGCTATATAAAAAACCACATTTAACTCATAAAGAAATTCACAAGCTGAATGTCAAAGGAGAAAACAATACTGTATGTCCTAGTACCTCAGAAAAAGACGGGGGTTAACAATCCTGTTTGCAGACAATCTGAACTTCAAACTAAGAATGATCAAATGAATAAAGAAGGCACTACATACTGGTTATGGGGAAAATTTTAAAAGGAAGTGTTAATGGTCATAAATATGTAGGCACCAAACACAGGAGCTTCCAACTATATAAGACAAATTATGATGGACATGAAAATTCTAATATCCAATACCACAATCGTAACAGGGGACACTAAGACACCCTTAACCCAAAAAGATAGGTCAAGCAGACAAAAAGGTGACAGAGCTGAACCAGAACTTTGAACAAATGGACCTGGTGGACATGTACAGAGTATTTCACCCAACAACATGTGAATACACATTCTTTTCAGCTGCACACGGGACATTTTCTAAATTAGATCACATACTAGTCCACAGGTCATCCCTAAGTATATGCAAGAAAACAGAAATTATCCCATAGATATTATGTGATCATAGAATAATGAAATATACTATGCTTGACCTATCTTTTTGGGTTAAGAGTGTCTTAGTGTCCCCTGTTAAGATTATGGTATTGGATATTAGATTTTTCATGTCCATCATAATTTGTCTTATATAGTTGGAAGCTCCTGTGTTTGGTGCCTACATATTTATGACCATTAACCCTTCCTCTTAAAATTTTCCCCATGGAAATTAATAACAAAAGAAACAACAAAACCACCATAAACATATGGAAATTAAATAACATCTTCCTCAGTAACCACTGGATCACAGATATATTAAAAAAGAAATTAAACAAGAACTGTAACCCAACGAAAATTCAAGCACAACTTAACAGATTGTGGGATACAATAAAAACAGTTCTTAGAGGGGAATTCATAGCAGTTGACTCACATATTAAGAAAACACAATGAGAACATGACTGGGTAGGATTCATTCCAGAAATGCAAGAGTCGTTCAACATATGCATATCTAAGAACATAATACACTATATCAATAGAGCCAAAACCAAAAACCACATGATCATCTCAATTGATGCAGAAAAGGCTTTTAACAAAATCCAATACTTATTCATGATGAAATCCATACAGAAAATTGGAATAGATGAACTCTACCTCAATCTGATAAAAGCCATTTATGATAATCCAACAACCAACATAATTCTAAATGGGGAAAAACTGAAATCTTTTCCTGTCAAATCAGGTACAAGAAAAGGATGTCCTCAATCACCACTCCTATACAATATAGTTCTGGAAACATTAGCTAGAGACATTAGACAAGAGAGAGAAATAAAAGGAATAAGAATGGGGAAAGAATTTAAACAATCACTATTTGCAGATTACTTGATACTCTACCTGGAAGATCCAAAATTCTCTACCAAGAACCTACTAAAATTAATAGACAAATTCAGTTGCACAGCAAGTTACAAAGTCAACACTGAAAAATCAATAGCATTTCTCTACACAGATAACAAACACACTGACACAGTAATTAGAGAAACAATACCCTTCACAATAGCATACAAAAATGAAATACCTAGGAATTAATCTAACTAAAGAAGTAAAATATCTATGCAATGAAAATTACAGTACTCTGAAAAAGGAGATCATAGAGGAGTTCAGAAAATTGAAAGATATTCCTCGCTCCTAACTAGGAAGAGCCAACATTGCTAAAATGGCCATACTCACAAAAATTGTTGTACAGATTTAAAGAAATCCCTATCAAAATACCACCAACATAACTCACAAATCTAGAGAAAACATTCCTATAATTTATTTGGAACCAAAAAACCCTAGAATATCAAAGGCATCCAAGGGCAACAAAGGCAAAGCAGGAAGCATTACAATCCCTGACTTGAAATTATACTACAAAGCTACTGTGATAAAATCAGCATTGCACTGGCAATAATACAGACCCAAGGATCAGCGGAACAGATTAGAAGATAAAGATGCAACTATAAACACACTCAGACATTTTATATTTGTCAAAGAGGCCAAACATGTTCACTGAAAGACAGATAGCCTCTTTAACGTATGGTGCTGGAGAAACTGGCTTTCCACATGCCAAAAACTAAAACTAGACTTGGGTCTATTGCCATGCACTAAACTAAGGTCAACAAGGATTAAAGATCTAAACATTAAAACAGAAACACCAAATTTCCTGGAACAGAATGTAGGTGGAAATCTTGAAGACATATCAGTAATCAGAGTTCAAGAACAGAAATCAAACTGCATTAGAAATATTTCAAAGCATCAACAACTGGGATCACCTCTCATTAAGATGTTTCTGCACATCAAAACAATTTACCCACAAAACAAAAAGACAACCCACAAATTTGGAAACAATCTTAATCAATAATCACTCAGACAAGGGTCTTCAATGTAGAATACATAAAGAACTAAGAAAAATTAGGGCGCCAAAACTTAAAGGCCCAATCCAAAAATGAGTATCTGAGATTAATATATACTTATCAGAGGAAGGAATACAAGAGGTAAATAAATACCTGAAAAATGCTCCATATCACTGGCCATTTGAGAAACACAGATTAAAACAACATTGAGATACCATCTCACCCCAGAGAGAGTGGCTATCATAAAGAAATCAACCAATAACAAATGCCAGAAAGGCTTCAGGAAAAAAGGAAATATTCTCCACTGTTGGTGGGAATGTAGACGGGTACAACCACTATGGAAATCAGTGTGGAGACTCCTCAAAAAAGTAGAACTGGAAATCCCATTCAATCCAGCTATTCCCTTTCTGGGTATTTTCCCAAAAGAACTGAAAACATCATACCATAGTGATATATGTGCACCCATGTTTATAGTAGCACAATTTGTAATAACCAAATCTTAGAAGCAACCAAAATGCCCATCACCTATGTAATGAATGAAAAAAAATGTGATTTTGTATACAATGGAGTATTACTCAGCTATAAAGACAGACAAACTTGCAGTCTTCATAGGTAAGTGAATACAACTAGAGGTTATACTCATGAGTGAAATGAATCAGACTCACATGTGTAAATATCATATTGTTTGCCTAGTGTAAGAACCCCAAAGAAAAAATAAAACCTGAAAGGTACAACAGATACAGTAAAATGGAAAGAAATTAATCTTAAGGATTAAACAACAAAGATGAGAGAAAAGACAACGGATAGGAAAAATGTTAGGGGAAAAAGCATACATGTATATATACAGGATGGCTGAAGTGATTGTTCTAAAATTTTCCATCATTTTTTTAATAGCAGTTAATGTGCATAATTTTCACCTTGACTAACTCTGTATGCTGATATCCAAATCAATGCAACTACGTAGAGGAGAGCAATGTGTAATACAAAAACCATGCTTGAATACCTGTCATCTTGGTCTTCTAAATGTGTACTGTTTCTAACGTCACATCAATTATTATTGTACTCTCTTTAAAGTAAATTTTATAAGGTAACAAAAGAAAGATAAGAACAAAAATGTAAGGCCTCTTGAAGCAAGAGGTAATATTCAATCATATGTCCAATCAACTTACATAACAATATCTGTTAATCTGTGCAACAGATATGATGATAAAAATAGTTAACATATCAATCATTGTTAATCAACTATTCTTCTTTTGAAAATCTGCAACAAATATATAATTGTATGTTACCCTGTTTCTGTCTTTGTTTCTAATTTCTGTTCTTGCTTTTCTTTTTATTCTTCCAAATAACATTAAATTAAATGTTAAAAAAGATGTATGTATCATTTTTACTCCTGATTCATTTTGTGTTTCTTGCTTTTCCTTGGTGAAATTATTTTCTTTTCTTTTTCTTTTTTCCTGGTTGGTATTTTAAATTTCACAGTGATGTATGATGATATGATTTAGTGTTTTTCTGATCTTCATTTTAGGGTAAAAGAATTTAAGGATCTAGTTGTGCTTGACCTTATTTTTAAACTAATCTCAATGTATTTTTCTTCATGTCAGTTAGATGTCTAAGCAGTAAAAATTATATATAATTTTATGCAATTAACATTAATTATAAGATAACCAATGAACTTGAAACACAATACTAAAATTATCCAAGCTAAATTTCAAAGATTAAAAAAGAGAGAACATTAACAGAGTATATAAAGCCCGTGAAACAGTATCGATTGATTTAACAAATGAGTCATTAGGGGCTGGTGAGATGGCTCAGTGGTCTGAAGCACCTACTTGGAGCAAGCTTGGCAAAGCGCAGGGACCGCGGTTCAATCCCCCAGCACCACATGCCAGCCAGCCCCGCCCCCTGGTGGGTTGAGCTGGCCACACACACACACACACAATAAATAAATAAATTAAAAAAAAAAAAATGAGTCATTAGAATCCGAGGGAAAAATAGAGGTAGGACGGGAGAAAACACATATATTTGAAAAACGTATTATGGTGAATTTTTCAAATTAATAAGCCTTTCTGAAAAGATCTATAAAAGAATAAAGGACATAAAACAAAGTAAATACCAAATGAGAAACAAAAATTGACAAAATAATATTTCATTTGAAAATATTATATTCAAATAAAAGTGAAACAAAAATTCTAAGGGACCAAAAAAAAAAGATTCATGGCTTAAAAAGGAACAGATAAATGAGTTATAATATGTTTTTACACAAAACCACAAAAGTCAGAAAGCGTTACAGCAATAATGTCAATGTCGTAAAAGAAAAATCAACCTAGAACTCAAGGACCAATAAAAATGCCTTTCAAAAATAAAGATCAAAACTTTCTCAGAAAGCAAACACTGAGATAATTAACTGATAGCAAATCTATACTATTAAAATATTTTAAAATTTTATTCAACTGGATGGTTAAGACCAAGGTAAAGCAGGACCTTGGTCTTAACCATCCAGTAGAAAAGTATGAAGACGAAATATAGGAAGTAAAGCCATGTTGTTATGTTGAGCTGTGGGGGACTCGGGTCAATAATTTCTGACATTGCCAGTTAAACAGAAGACCCAATGCTATTATGGGCTACTGGTCTCTTTTAGAATATTTTGCTGAGTTTACACACCTATAATATTCAATAACGGAACTTAAAAAAAATGGGGTATAACTATGAATGTCCATTTTGTATCTGTGTATTGAAAGTGGTTGGGATAGATATATAGTTGCATTCTCTTAATGAATAGAATGATTTTTTCTAATGGTGTTTGTAAGTAGGATCACAAGTCTGCATCTTGTACAGCAATTAACCACTAAGAAGAATATATGCAGTGTATTATTTGTTGAAACTGTACTTTCGATCTGATTTGAAACTGTCTCATTGCTATATGTTTATCAATAAAACTTTTGAAAAAAAAAAGAATAACTACTACCAAGACAACAATATGCAATGTATTAATTATTGAAACTATCCTACTAATCAGTTTTGAAATTGTCTCTTTGCTATTTGTTCTCAATAAAATTAAAAATAAAAAAAAAAATTTATTCAAAAAAGATTGTAATATATACACCAAACTGTATCTTGCCAGAGTAATAGAAAACAAGGGGCTGGGAAGATGGCTCAGCAGAATAAGCACTTCCCTGGCAAGCAGAAGGGCCTGAGTTCAATCCCCAGTTCTGAAAAAAAAAAAATAAATAAAAAATAATATATAAAGTGGAGATCAAATAAATTATTCTGTTTATATTTTTGATTGTGCTGTTTTATATTTTAAATCATTCTAAAAGGTATATAACTATCCTAACTAAACATATTTAAAAGAAAAGCAAGACAATGAAAACATAAAGAATAAGGGGCAACTATACAGTTTTGTTTTATACACTACATATGAAGCAACATAATATGATTTAAAACTGGATTTTGATTAGTTAAAATGTATATTAGAAATTCCATGTCAGCCCCACCCCCAGAGTGTGCTGAGATGGCAACTGAGACTGGGCGCAGTGGCCTGCGCCACATGTAATCCCAGCTCTTGGGAGGCTGAACACAGGCAGATCACTGAGTCCAATCTATGTAGTGAAACTCTGTTGATCCTGTACTAAAAATACAAAAATAAAAATAAAGAAATAAAGAAATTCCAAGAGAACTATTAAATGTATCTTATAAGAAAATATCAAAAAGTAACCAAAGTTGAAAGTAATTATAAACATTATCAATTAAATAAAAGTCAGAAATATAAAAATAATAAAGGATTACAAAATTTAAAACAGCAAACAAGATGACAGATTTTAATGCAAAACATATAAGTAATATTTCAATTATTTAAATGCATCAATCAAACAAAGTGTTACATTGTAAAATAAAGTAATATCAATTACCTTGAAGAAATATACTTTAAATATAAAATGATAAGTAAAATTTAAAGGAAAAAGCTTGGGGTGATGATACACAGCTTGTAGGCAGAGGCAGGAGTCACTAGCCTACACAATTAAGGATGTTGGTGAGATCCAAACTTTAAATAAAAATTTTAAAAGGAGCTGGTAATATAGCGTATTGTAAAGACCCTGTGTTCAACCTCAGGTCATGGGAATAAAACTGAAATATTAGGAAAACATCACGCAAATACTAAAGGAGAATATTTGAAGTAACTTTAAGTATTCATTAGGACAACAAACATTGCCAGAGTGTTGGGGACATTGATACAAAATAACAAATTATGTAGAAATCATTGCAATCCAGACTGTGCATGCATTTCAAAATAAAGTTGTGCCATTTGTGAACCAAAAGCTGAGAGGAAAAATGGATAAGCCCTCAATTATGGTAGACTTCAAGATTTACCTCTCAGTAATTGATAAAACAAATAGAAAATTAAGTAGTCAGTATTATAGAAGATCAATAAATATTATAGGGGCTGGAGAGATGGCTCAGTAGAATAAGTGCTTCCCTGGCAAGCACAAGGGCCTGAGTTCAATATCCAGTTCCACAAAAAAATAATATAAAATAAATATTGTAAACCAACTTGGCAAGATGGTTTTTATAGAATTCTCTAACTAGATGCTATACAATTCATTCTAAATTTGCTCTAAAAGCATGTGGAACATTCGCAAAAACATTTTTATGCAGGACCATAAAATAAACTTTAGCCAATTTGAAAGCATAGAAAGATGGTAAGTATGTATTTTAGTTCACTACAGAATTAAAAATAAGCAATAAATGGTGATTGACAGATCGCCAAATACCTTCGAATACTTTTTTTTTTTTTTTTTCGGAACCAGGAATTGAACTGAGGCCCTTGCACTTGCCAGGGAAGCACTTATTCTACTGAGCCACCTCTCCAGCCCAAAATATCTTGATTAAACAAATTTCTAATTGAAATATAAAGGGGGATTACTAAGTAAAATTTTAAAATATTTTGTGGTGAACAGACAAAATACAACATTTCAAAACTTTTCCTTTAAGAGAAATTTACAGTTTTAATTGCTTACCTTAAAATTAAATAAATTCACCTGCATCTGTTAAGTAGTCTGTGCTTCTACCACACAAAATTGGAAATAAACTTGCAAATCAAATGCAATGAAAAGAAATAATAAAGTTAACAGAAAATTAATTAAAAAAAACGGTAAAACAGTTAAGGAAATCAATGAAAATGACAATGAGTTCTTTGAAATTATCAGTAACTTGAGGAAAATCTAACATGATATATATATATATATATATATATATATATATATATATCAGCTACACATGACCAGAAGAAGAACAAAAGTAGAGGCATCACTAAAGATGCTGCAAATACCAAAGGGTAGCAAAATGTACTGATGATGAAAGGTAAAATTGCAAAGCTCTCAGAAAGCAAGGGAGGGCCGGGGAGATGGCTCAGTGGAATAGGCGCTTCCCTCGCAAGTGCAAGGGCCTGAGTTCAATCCCTGGTTCCACAAAAAGAAAGAAGAAAGAAAGAAAGAAAGAAAGAAAGAAAGAAAGAAAGAAAGAAAGAAAGAAAGAAAGAAAGAAAGAAAGGGAGGACATTAGCAGACTTTAGTCCTATAAGAACTAAAGAGTTATAAATCATATTTTAAAATCTACAAAGGGAGAAAAATGCTGGTCTGTATTTCTTTGCTGCAGATTACTAAATATTTGAAAATAATTAAATTTAAATCTATACAACTCCTTTCAAATATGAGTATGAGGGAAGAAAACACTTCCCATGTAATGTTTTTGAAGCTATTAGAAAACCAGCAGTATTGCAAGAAAAGAGAACTAGTAATTAATAACACTCATAAATATGGGCCAAAAAGTCCACAAAATATTAGCAAATTGAATCCACAAGTTTTTTAAAGAGCAAATTAGTCATAACAAGAGTTTATCCCAGCTGCAAGCTGAACTAACATAGAAAATCTATCAAACAAATTCAGCATAGTATTGAAATATCGTATTTTCCTCTGTTGTATGCCTCACTACGCATAGGGGATTTATTTCGGGCCCTCCATCCAGTATTTTTCAAAATCAGTGGAGGATTATGGCCCCTAAGCAAAGTAGCATAACATTTGCATAAAACCCAAGTAATTCCCCTCTCTATGTCATCTTCTGATTGCTTGTAAAGCCTAATACAATGCAAACATCATGATAATAGCTACTATTATATTTTTGGAGGAATAAGGACAAGAACAACATGTTGCGTATGTTCACTACTGAAGTAACTTTTCCCAAATTGTTCTGATTCACAGTTGGTTAAGTCCATGGATGGGGTAGCATGCATAGAAGGACCAATGGTACATCATGGAAGAAAGCTATGCAACTTCTCAATTACTGTAGAAAACATATTTGATGTAATTTATCTTCTATTAATGCTAAAATAAAATTTCATCAAGTAAAAGATAAAAGAGAGCTTCCTTATTTGAATAAGAACATCTCCAAATATCTATAGCTAAAATCATATTTTAAGGTGACCCAGAGCCAGAAGGTTGGGAAGAACACAGCTGCTATATACACTGAAATCATATCCTAAGGCAAGTAAATAAATTAATATGCTCTAGATTAGGGTAGTTAAACTAAAGTGTTACAATTTTAGGTCATATGATTGTCCATATAAAACTTAACATATCTTTTTTTTTAAAAGCTCTATAAGTAGAAATTTATCAAGTTCATAGGACACATGCTCATTACTCAAAAGCAAGTTGCTGGAGGCTAGTAACAAAAAATAGAAAATTAAAAATTTAAATATATTACTTAACATAACCTAGAATAAATATTTTGGTGAGATGATGTCATCTTTCCTTGTAAACAAGTTTATAAACTCATGTTCAAGAGAAGAATAGAAGAAAAGGCTAAATAAGAGATAAAGTCCTAACAACTCTCGTAATGTAGTATTTAAAACTACCAGCAAATACCAGCAAATTTATAAATCATAATCTTCATGGTTTACTAATGAAACAAAATGGAAAATGCTGCAATCAACAATGATGTTAACGAACAATTTTAGCAGACATTTCTTCAGTCATCCTTGTAAAAAAAATTAGTGTTAAAATGACAGAATAACAGATTTGGAGGTCTCCTACTTCCATTCAAATTCAGAATAAGGGGCTGGAGAGATGGCTCAGTGGTCTAAAGCACCTACTTAGAACAAGCTTAGCAAAGCATCAGGGACCGCGGTTCGATCCCCCAGCACCGCATGCCAGCCAGCCCCACCCCCTGGTGGGCTGAGCTGGCCACACACACACACCACACACACTCACTCTCTCTCTGTCTCTCTTTGTCTCTCTCTCTCTCTCTCTCTCTCTCTCTCTCTCTCAAATAAATAAATAAAAAATTAAAAAAAAAAAAAAACAAATTCAGAATAAATCCCAAATCACTTCAGCAAGTCCCAGATACCAGTGTTTCTTATTATAAAGAAACTGGAAAACCAAAAGCAAACACATTTTGAAAATGTAGTCTTATGCTAATTATATAACTTATATAACCTGTGAAAGAATATCAATGTTGTGTCTCAGTCCATCAATATGAATTCACTCTATTTCTTTTTCAAATTATACAGAAATTTGTGCTTTTATTTTAGTTTCCAAGTATTAATATATATAATGTATACAGACATCATTGATTTTTCTGTGCTGTTTCTGAATTAATCATTTACATTCTGATCTTAAAGTGTGCCCTAGCAATTAAAATCGTTATTGTATCTCAAGTCCAAAAAACTTTTGAATTAATCAGGAGGCTTAGATAGAACATAAAGTACTGTGTCCCTCTTTATTTTCCTTGAATTTTTTTTTTATGAAAAACAAGAGAATTCACATCAAATGTTTTATACATTCTGCACAGTATACAGTTTGACTCAATACAATAAAAAGATATGGTTTATGTTGATGCATTAGTTGAAATTTGAAACTGAAAACCACAAAGAAGTAGAAAAGTAGGGAGCTTAACAGAATAGATTTTTAAAATTGGCAATATAGGTTTGGACTGAACAAAATCCGAAGTTTGTAAAAGGTGATAATAATTGAGTCAAAAGAAATGTAACTTGTAGTTGTCTGACAGAATACATTGCCCCAGTTGCTCTTCTTTTGTTTCTGGGACAAAATACCCGACACCCCAAACTAAGGAAGGAAAGGTTTATTTAAGTCACAGTTAATGGAGGTTTTAGTCCACACTCGGTTGGCTCCAAGGCAGAGCGGCACATGGCAGAAGGCAGCAGTTCATGACAGCAGAAAACAGCAAAGAGCAAAGGGCGGGGCAACCATGATGACTGCTAGCTAGCCTCTTTCTCCTCCTTAAATTGGAATGTAGATTACTCACCCCAGAACGGGTGCAGCACCCATACCCACAATCCCATCATTAAATCACAAATCAATCACAAACTCCAGAGGTTGCCCTATGACTGCATGAGCCTTTAGGGGGACACCTAGACACATAACACACATGTGTAGGCTTATTTTTCAGAGCCTCACATTGTGCAATTATGTCAAACTCATCACATATGAGTCAATTTCCTTAGGAGAGATGCTCCATAGGCATTAGCGTACGTAAAGATGATATCGCCTGATTCCACTTTCTTTAGATGTAGAAACATGTAATAAAGTGTTGCTTTCACTCTAACAGTGAACAGCAGCCGCAGAAACTAGGAATCTATAAGTTTTTAAGTTCATCAGAGATCCAAAGTACACACCAATCAAATAAATTGATTTTCAGTATGTGATAAAATCCTCAGAGTGCAGAGGCACACAGAAATTGTTTTGTCTTTATACAGCGTAACAGGAAGTGGTAGTAACGATATCAGATAAGTCTTTTTTTTTTTTTTTTTCTGTACTGGGGATTGAACTGAGGACCCTGTGCTTGCCAAGTAAGCACTTATTCTACGGAGATATCTCCCCACCCCCTTCAGATAAGTCTTTTATAAACCATGATATCCCCAGACACCCAGAACACCCATTTATTTCTACAGCCTTTGCTGAATGCTTAGAAGGGAGACCTAAGCAAAAGAGTTACTTTCAGTTACCAAGGTAGGTGATAGCTGAGTATAAAACCACACATATGGGGACCTCCTGTCTCTTACGCACTAAATGACGTCCACTTCCAGAGGGCAGCCGGGAAATGTCTCCTCCACACACTCTGGGGCAAAGGTTAGTAGCTTCTGGGCAACAAGGAAAACCTTCAAAGTTCTTCCTAGCTACCACACAAAGTATCATCCTGCAAAGGGAGGAGCAGGTGGTTTCCATGTGGATAACGCTGCAGGAAAAACTATGAACAGTGGAGAAGGACACAAAACCTCTATATTCAAGGACCAAAACACACAAAGAAGAGGTTGGTGACTCTATGGAAGGATTTCTCTGTACCACTTCCAATAATCAAGTAAACAGAACCTGACAGTAGTACACAGGAATATCCACTAGCACCTCTCAAGCAGCTAGCCCACCAGACAGGACTTGACTAAGTACTCTACAAAGGCAGAGCTCTCTGAGAGACAACAACAAGCAAATAAGGACAGTCCACATTAAGGGAAAAAGACTTTTAATAAATGTTGCTAAGAAAGAGAACACTATGCCAGAGATACGGATACCTGGCCAGAAAACAATAGATATTAAAATAATATCTACAGAGGACAAAAATTGACTAAGTTAAGGACAAGTAGGGAGAAATTCTCCAACTAAAAAACAACAAAAGAAAAAGAAAGAAAAAAAGAATCGAAGAGCTCTGTCATTTGTCCATGTATCATTTAATTGGAATTTCAAAGGAGAAAAAAAAATAACCAAAAAAATAAAAAAAGGAAACAAAAAAAATGTCTGGGTAAGAACTTTTAAAAATTAATGAAAGCAAAAACATCATAGCTCCAAAAGTCTGAAATAGCCACTAGAAGAATAAAGAAAAAAATTAAGGCTTACACTCAAATTACTTTAAATCAAAGAAGAAAATCTTGAAAGTACCCAGAGATTAAAGCATAAGAAAGTGCATACCTGGAGAAAAAGAAAGGGACAGATTAGGTTTTTCATCATAAAATATGCAAATCAGGAGAGCAGACTGCATGGTAAAAATCATGTGTGAAAACTTGAATATTTATAATATTAGCCAGCATTGGAGAATATATTTCAAAACAAAGACCATTATTTTCAGAATATCAAAATTTAGGCTTTACTATTTTTAAAACACTCAAATTAGAAGGAAATTTTAATTTTAATAGAATTCATCAGAAAGGAAAAGTATAATATCAGATAGAATTTTGAAAGAATACAAAAAAAACAAAAGAAAAAATAAAGAGCACCAGAAATAATAAAAATGTGATGAGCATGAAATGATTAGGTTCTTAATCACAGCCTCTGAAAGAAAAAGATATGTATAAAAATTAACAATAATAATAATGCCTGGTAGAGTTTACACATAAAAATTAAGTTATATAACAAAAAAATTAAAACTAAAGAAGTAGAAAAGGAAATGAGATGTCTTGAAATTTGTATAAAGAGGTAGATTACTACTAGTATGTTGGTGATCATAAGTTATAGATATATATGAACTATAAACAATTGAAAAATTTTATAAAGGGTATATGAACAAGGCAAAGAAAGAAATATGAATGAATTAAATATATTCAATTAATAAGGCAGAAAAGGAGGGCAAAAGAAATTACATTTAGAACAAGTAGAAAGTAAATAAATATATGATTTAAATTCCCAACCAGTATCCTGACAAAAGGAATGTCAACATTTAGACAAAAGGAATTCCCAGGTTAGGGAGATAGTTAAATGGTTTAAGCACCTGCCTAGCAAGCTCAAGGTCTGGAGTCTGATCCCCTGTATTACATACCATGCCAGACCCGAACCCTGGGCCTGCCATGTTAGCCAATGAAAGTAGGTATGGTGGCCTGTAATCCCAGTTCTTGGGAGGCTAAAACAAAAGGATCATTACAAGTCTGAGCTGCATAGTGAGATCCTGTACCAAATAAATAAATAAATAAATTTTAAGAAAGAAATTCCTCATTTAAAAGATATTAGAAATAGAAGCAATAGCCAATTGCATTTCATAGTTCATTTATTTTATTATTATTATCATTATTATTATTTGTATTTTAGGGAAGGGTCTACGGGGTGCTCAGGGTCTCACTACTTGATCAGATTCATAGTGATCTGTCTGTTTACAGCCTCCCAAGAGCTGGGATTATAGGTGGATACCACCATGCCCAGTCTCAATTGCTATTCCAGTGAGCCCCAGGGGTGGGTTTGGCATGGCAGGCCCAGGGATAGAACCCCCAGTACCTGCTTGCAGGTGCTTTAATCCACTCAGCTATTTCGCCAGCCCTCTATTTTTTTTTTTTTATTTTTTAAAGAGGGTACAAATTAGAATTAAAACAGAAAAACTACAAGTGAAACAGATTTTCACTAAACAAAGTAATGTGAACTTCAAAGTATTTGTTGTAATACAGTGTCATGTTCCAACTAGTTATTAATATGATCAGATAAATGCACATAAAATTGGAAGAAAGAAATGTATAAGAAATTAAGACAAAAAAGAGAAATGATTGAAAAAAGGGGACAAAACAAATTAAGCATTAACTGCTTCTTTCCATAAGTCAGCAAAAATGCACATTACAATTGTCCAAACTATCCTGCCTGCATACATAGATAAATCTATCTCCCCACATCCTCCCTTGTCTTTCGGCTCAACTCGGTAATTTCTTCTGGTTACATTCATTCCTCTTTTTTTTTTTTTTTACCAGTATTTATTATACCCTTCGGATTCCATTTTCTCTTTCCGGATCTCACACAAAGAAGACAATGCAGTGTTTGCACATGTGTGTCTGATTTATTTCACTTAACAGTATGCTCTCTAGTTGCATCCATTTACCTGCAAAAGACTCAAATTTATCCTGTTTTATAGCTGAATAATACTCCATTGTGTAAAAATAACACCTCTTCCTTATCCATTTTTCAGTGGAGGGGCATCTGGGTTGTTTCCACGATTTAGCTATAACAGATTACACAGCTATAAACATGTGTCCCGAACCAGCAGGTCAGTCAACGAAGGTCACCTGGGGGAGGAGCAGGGAATTGAAGAGGGGACAAAGGACAGGAGACACGAGAAATGGAGGCAAGACAAAGATTCTGATCAAGCCTCATTTATTTAGGGGAGGTTCTGGGTATATATAGGTAGTGATGGAATGAGGAAGTCTCAGCTCTTGGGGTCAGCAGGTATTTAGGCAACAGGGAGGGTGCAACCCCTAAGGCATAGCACGTGATTCCCAGGGAATGGGCAAGGTGAGAAGGGCCATAAACTTGACTCAGCAGGGGAATAGAATGGATACTGGTTAATGGCCTCCTACAGATCCCCCTTTACTTTTATATATGTACATAAAATATGGCTTTTGTAGATGACTGATTCCATTGAGGGGGCAGTGCCTGTCTTAGGTTGAGGCGTCCTCTACACAGACCCAACTCAAACTTTACCCGTCATAGGAGACTAGGACAGCAAAAGGTCCCGTTCCTGTCTTAGACGGTGAGTGGTGTCTCATGTATGCCCCTCATTACCCGTCTCTGGCTAGCCTGACCATCTCACCAAGGGTGGGAGAACTAAGAGGTCTCTGGACCTTTATCATCATAAGCTGTTTGTATTCCAGCGCATTTTCCCTTTCAGCCATCTCAAGCCTGTGATAATGGACCTGTATGAGTTGCATTTTAATGGCATCCAATTGTTTTTTAACTAAAGTCATCAGCCTATTGAAAAGACAAAGTCCTATTGATAAAAATATTAATAATCATCAAAAAAGGAAAAAAAGGAACAGCTGTTCATTGAAAGACACACAAACACATAGACACACAAACACATTGACACATAAACCCCTTTAAAAAAAAATCGAGTGCACTCAAATATTTGGCCAAATTAAATTATAATAACTATATTACAAGCTTTAGAAATTTTATAAGTAGACTAGTCAGATTTTGTTATTTGTCAATTATTAGAGATCTCTTATTAGAAAAACTTGGAAGGAAATCTTTCATCTATAATTAATATGCATATTTTGTATTTTTATGCTTTTTGTCACCTATTTAGACCTTAGATTTCCATTTAGTCAGTTTCTTGAATAGGCCCCAGGGTGGATGTAGCCTGGTCGCTGTTAACTTCTTTAGATCTGGCTCCATGGTACAACTGACAGTACACTCTGGTACCCACATAGGTCAGTTAGCATTTTCTGGAAAAGCACAAGCATACCCTTTGCCCCAGGTTAGTTGTGTACTGAGTCCCTTTTCATTGTCCAGTATGGAGAGTTCTCAAAAGGACCTTTTTTAGCCATTTTTCTCTTACCTGGTTTGTCTTTCTGTTGCTGTAAAAGTATAAAACTTTAATAGTATATATTGACAAGTGATGTCAGGATTGACTCTCTTTTGCTTTAACAGAATTTTGATCCTAGAGTGGCCTTTGGAGGCCATGATTAGGCCTTTTATTATTTAAATAAGTGTCAGATCAAGTGACTGTTTAAACCCCATGGCTTTTTACACATTATTTTAAGCCTTTATATTTGTTTGTAAAATATCAAAGCCCTATTTTAATGCCATGTTTAATTTAGGACAGTAAAACAAGCAATCAAACTTATTATGAATTACAAGAATTTTAAGTAGTCTTTTAAAATATGTGGGGTGGTGACCTTTCACCTTGGTAGCTGCTCTACCTGGAGGCCACCCACATTTGCATTTGAAAAGCCATTAAAATGTTTTTCCTTTAATTTTTATTTTCTAACCCATTTCTTTTTAACAATTTTAAAATTTTTTGCAAAAATGAATGATTAATTGTGCAATATAACAATCCGTGTGGTTTAAGCAATGGTTTGGTTTGATAGAATTATAACTTTGATTTCCCTATATAAACAGCATCGATTACACCAAACAAAACTTGCAGACCATTTAGCACTGGGGGTCTGTCTTTGGTTGATTTTACTCCATAGGTGTGCTGCCCATCTGCTAGGAGCAGCTTAATGGTCTTAGCACCTACAAAGGATTTTCTTGAGCCCACATTACCTTCTAAAGTACTATCTTGAGCCTTAAGAACTTGTGAAGCCAGCCACGCACACAGCCAATGCTAGTGCCACGGCATTTGATGGTCATGACCCACCTACTTAGCACCAGGAACACAGGCCTCTGCAGCTGAACCTATCTTGCAGATGTTGATCTGGGTCAGCCTAGGATGAGAGTGGATGGGAGCACGAGGCCCTCCCTATCTCAGTTTGTCCCTTTCCCGAAGGCATGTTCCTTCACACTTGGAACCAACCATTTGCAATTTAAAAGAACTGCTTTTTTACAAAACTTTTGTTGTTTACTGATGACAATACGGCCAGGCAATGCAGTAAGTGTTCTAATATGCATAATAAAGAGAAACTGACTTCTATTTTTAATAAGCAGTTAAGTTTTAATTTGAAGAGGCTTAGTAGTAGATATTATAAGTCTGAAAATTGCAGTTTTAATTTTTTAATCTAAACTGGGAAGGGGTACGAGATCATTACCAGAGATGACATCTATATCAGGCAACACAATTGTCATGACACAGTCCTGTCCAGTTGGTAGGTAAATATGTGAAGGCTAAACTTCCTCCACATACAAACACAGGTCCCTTTTTTGGGTAAATAGGGCTACTGTAGTTAAGTATTTGATTGCAGCTGGTGAAGGTAACAAATCCAACATAAACAGTGAGCTATCATTGTGGAAGCTTTCTTGTATATAGGAAGAGTTCCATAGGAGATAATCCCCCTGGAGAGGGTGGCTCTGGCTAATGCTTGCCAGTCCTCAGGAGTAAGCTAATTGTCAGCCACAGTTTCTAAAATGGCTGTGGTGTATGGAACCGTGGCTCCATATTGGGCAAGCGCTGCTGCCATTCTGGAACAGGGGCTCTGTGGCTTTCCCCTCAAGGCAAAGTCCCTGACCTTAGCTGCTGGGCTCCTTGCTCTTTATTCTCAGCATAAATCTGGCTTCCTGGGTTTGATTTTAAGATTTTGTTCTCTTAGGACACACACTCTTAGGGGGTTCTTTGTCCTTTAAGATGAGTTTTACTTTTTTTTTTAAATCACATTAACAACAACAGGGTCACAGTGTCTCTGGGGTAAAATTTTATCAATTAAATTCCAGTAGGAAAAGGCCATAACTGGTGTTATAGGTAGCGGAATTAGATAGAACTATTAATAGGCAGTCAGACAGGGCAAGGCCCTTGAAGGAGACAGCACAAAAGACAAGTTATTTTGTAACTGTGAGAGGGGCAGATGCTCCTGCTGTGAGCCAGACCTAAAAGACCTAAAGGCCAAACAAATGCTAAAAGAGTAGCACATGGGATTGATATTCTAAATAGGTATCCATCACCTAAAAAGACCTAAGTGAGTCACCAGCCCAGCCCCCATTTGGCCCTGGGCGTAATCAACTTTACCTGAGCAATGCTGCTTGCAATCTCATTGGTTGACCATAGTTTTGCCCCCCCCCCTCCATCTACCTAAGCGAGACCTCTGCCTCTCGTGCATAAGGCACGGCCCCTCCTCCCGCCCTAAAGCCGTAGCCTTCGGCGGCCAGGGACGGTGCCTCCGCCTCTTTATGCTGGGCTGCATCAGCGGTTGATCAGGGCCTTCTCAGCTTCCTCTCTACCCTAACCCTGCAAGATTTTGCTCTATAAAAATAATCTGAAAAAGACACCTTCCTGGGCAACCCACTCGGGTCCCCCTTCTGTCCTTTCTGAGACAGAAGCTTTCCTTCCCAATAAAATATTCTGCTCTCAAACTCTGTTTGTTTCTAAAATCCACTCCTCGGTTCTAGAGAACACGAACTCCTATTTAGATAGATCAGGTTGGGAGTTTTACTTCCCTGTATCACTGGGACCTTTTTAGGTCCAAAAGTCTCATAATAATCTTTAATTTTAACCTTTACTCCTCGCGCCTTTAATGCTTTACTCAAACTTTCTATATATCTCATTCACTTAATGCCCGTCCATTGTCAAGGGAAAGGGGAAAGGGTACCGTCCGCTTACCGAGGTTCAGATGTCGCAGCAGGCAACTGCGGCGCAGGCCTCTTTTATTCTCTCTTTTTGCCTCTTTTACTCTCTTGCCAGCTCTCTCTTTTACTGGTTTTCTCTTGCTTGTGCTCTCTCAGATGGTTCTGTCACTGAATCCTCCGTACCAGATGCCCCACGCGTTGGGAGCCACTTGTCCCGAACCAGCGGGTCAGTCAATGAAGGTCACCTGGGGGAGGAGCAGGGAATTGAAGAGGGGACAAAGGACATGAGATGTGAGACAAAGATTCTGATCAAGCCTCATTTATTTAGGGGAGTTTCTGGGTATATATAGGGGGTGATGGAATGAGGAAGTCTCAGCTCTTGGGGGTGTGCAGGTATCTAGGCAACGGGGAGGGTGCAACCCCTAAGGCATAGCACATGATTCCCAGGGAATGGGCAAGGTGAAAAGGGCCATAAACTTGACTCAGCAGGGGAATTGAATGGATACCGGTTAATGGCCTCCAACAAACATGGATGCACATATATCCCTGTATATGGTGTTCTCAGTTCTTCTGGAAAAAATACCTAGGAGGGGAACAGTTGGCTTCAATGGGATCTCCAATCCTAGCTTTTTAAGGAATCTCCACACTGATTTCCATAGTCGTTGTTCCCAGCCTGCACTCTTACCAAGAGTGCACGAGCGTTCCTTTTTCTCCACAGCCTCTCCAACATTTGTTATTGGCTGACTTCTTGATGTTAGCCATTCTTTCTGGGGTGAGATGGAATCTCGTGTAGTTTCAGTTTGCTTTGCTCAAATGACCAATGATGCTGAACATTTTTTTCATATATTTACTTGCCATTTTTATTTTTTCCTCTGAGAAGTGTATATTCATCTCAGATGCCCATTTTTGGATTGAGTCTTTAAATTTGGGTACCTGATTTATAAAAATTCTTTGTACGTTCTAGATAAAAGGCCTTTGTCTGAGGGACAGTTGGCTCTAAATGGGGCCAAATAGGCTACCTGGAAGAAAGATAGCCTCTTTAATAAATGATGCTGGTAAAACTGGATTTCCACATGCCAAAGGTAACAACTAGACCCATGCCTTTCATCAATGCACAAAGCTAAAGTCCAAGTGGATCAAAGATTTAAATATTAAAACAAAAACACTAAATCTTCTGGAGGAAAATGTAGGTAGAAATCTTAAAGACATAGGGGTAGGTAGGGAGTTCATGAACAAAACCAAACTTCATTGGAAATGCTTCAAAGAATCAACAACTGTGGTATCATTTGTGAAAAGTTTCTGCACTTAAAAGCAAATCTCCAACAGAGTAAAAAGAAGCCAGCTGCATTTTAAAAATTATGCTGAAAATGAAAAAATATATGTGAAGTAAAAGAATGGAAAAAGGCATGCCATGCAAATCCCAAATGACAGAAACCTGTACAAACTCTAGCAGTGTCAGAAAAGCTGTGTCTATAGAGGAGACACTGGCAGGCAGAAGAAGGAAGATCCCTGATGTACATGGATTGAGCCAAGAAGATTAGTCCTAATTATGAAGGCATAAGATAATAAACACTTAAAATACAGAGAGAAAAAAACAGATCAAAAGTGCAGAAATTATAACTGAGAATTTCATTTCTCTCTGTACCTGAAACTATAATGGGGGCACACAGCACACACTTTAGGTGCTGAAGAATGGCAAGGGAGTCTTATGGATACCTGTGTGCAGATGCATTTGATAACTCAGGTGAATCAGAGTTCTAAAAGTCACAAGTTACCAAACATACTCAAAAAAGAATATAACACTTTATATCTTGTACAGATTAATTCCTTACATAAAATTCCTCTTTCAAGGAACCTGCACAAGATTATTTCATTATTCAACAATACTGAATTATTTTTTAAAGAGAGAATGTTAGTCATACAAAAATCCTTCATAAAATAAAGAGTAAAATCTTCCTTATATGATTTGATACCTTTAATTACTCTGAAACCAAAAGAAGAAACAGTTTTTACAAGAAAAGCATTAAGTATAGTACTCATGCATATATATAATATATAATATATATTATGTATATATATCAAGGATATCATGTCAATACCATTTTGTATCTTTATCAAGAATAAAAGTTATTTCATTATTAAAAATAAATTAGGGGGGCTGGTGAGATGGCTCAGTGGTCTAAAGCACCTACTTAGAACAAACTTAGCAAAGCACAGGGACCACGGTTCAATCCCCCAGCACCACATGCCAGCCAGCCCCGCCCCCTGATGGGCTGAGCTGCCCCCCCAATAAATAAATAAAATAAATATTTTTTTTAAAAAAATAAATTAGGGCTGAGGAGATGGCTCAGTAGAATAAGTGCTTCCTTGGCAAGTGCAAGGGCCTGAGTTCAGCCCTAGTTCTGCAAAAATAAATAAATAAGTGTAACACATCACAAAAAAGTTTAAATATGAAAAATTTTAATGACCTTAACAAGAACAGTGAAAACAATAGACAGGATCTGACATCTACTCATGAGAGTGAGTCTCAGCAAACTAGAAATAGCAAAAATGCCCCCTACTGATGCAGGGCATCTACCTGGAACCAATAGCTTACATCATATTTAATAATAAACATCTAGATAATATTGAATGATCTGAACAAGGCTAGAATACTATTTTCTTGTATGATTTTACTGTCTTCTTATGATCCCTCCATAATGGATATGTTAGGTGCATTCATTTTACATTGTATTACATGATTAGCTTGCTTAGTTAGACAAGAAATAAGAAATTATACAAAAACTAGGAAATACTTTAGAATGAATTATCTATCTATCTATCTCATAAACTGAAAGCTATCAAATATTGTGGACAGAAATTAAAGACCTAAATGAATCAAGAGCTGTATTATGTTTATAAATAAAGACATTCAAAACTGTTAAGATGTGAACTCTTGCTAAAGTACATAATTAATGAAACAATGTAATATCAATTAGAATGACACTGCTTTTTAAAATATAAAGTAAGGGCCAGCCAAATAGGTCACTAACAATATCACAAGCTGGCTAGGCTGCGTAGAAATTGAGTTTGCAAAATGGTGCAGCCTTTGTTGGAAATCCACTTTGGCAATTTATGAAGTAATTCTTCAGAGATTTCGAACCTACACTTGTAATTCTGTTCCTAGGTATATGATTTCCCAAGACCAAAAACATTCATATTTCCCTACATAGGGATCTGCATGCAACTATTTATAGTAGTTTTATTAATATTGGCAAAATATTAAACATAATAATCACCAATTGGTTAACAGATGAGCAAATTGACTAAATCTATATGAGGAAATGTGTGGGACTAGATATAGCACTAAACAATTGAAACGGATAACAAACTGACTGAATCTCAAGGAAATATGAAGGAAACTGGCCACAGAAGACAACATAATTCATAATTCCATTCATGTGATAATAGAATAAATGAAAGTATGTGAACAGAAAACATACATGTTAATGTAATTCACCTGTGCACTTAAAGCCACTGCACTTTATTGAATTCAAATTATCCCTAAATACACATGACTTATTATCTTGTATTATAAAATACTTTATATAGAAAGAATACAAAAATGTATACATGAATATATTAGAATATTGCTGCTTAATTTCCTAAAAATAATGTATAGCTTGATTTTGAAGTTGAACATTAGTTCCAGCTTGAGATATTGTTATTTAAGAAAAAATATTTCCTTTTAGAATTCTTGGTTTTTATTTTTTAAGCATTTATGAGTATAATTCATCAAAATTGATATGAGACAATAACTACATATAATCAGACACTAAAAAATTAAATAATGTTAGCATCATATTTTGCTATCCACACTTAAGAAATTAGCATACTAATACTATTAATCGAATATTTATTAACATCTATTATGTTTTATTAATGCAGCACTAGCACTGAGAAAACATTGATGTCAAATTGGAAATTTTAATAAATTGTTTTTCATTTTAAGGCTATTTTTAAAAGCTTACTTAGCAAAACCACAAATATTAAAGAGCCATAAATAATGGTACTGTGCAATAGGTAGTCATAGTATGCAGTTTAGTCAGAAATGGACAAAGGGGAAATTTGAAAGCCAAGCTCCCTGTTTCTGTTCCTTATCAATAAGTGGCACTAGTCTGGCCAGATAGCTCAGCAGATTAAAGCACCTACATAGGCAGATACAGGGACCGGGTTTCGAACCTCATTGTGCTGTGCTGGCCCCACCCTAGGGATATGCTGAGACAGCAATTGAGACTGGATATGGTGGCTTGCACCTGTAATCCCAGTGGTTGGGAAGCTGAAAACAAGAGGATCACTATGAGTCTGATCTGTGTAGTGAGACCCTGTTGACCCTGTACTAAATGCATTTAAAAAAAAAAAAAAGAAAGAAAAATAAAAGAAAGAAAAGAAAAAGAAAATAAGTGGTCCTACCGGTGACAACAATTCTGTGGTATTTGGAAGACTTGCAGTTTGTTTCTAACTAAAACACACATCCAAAAAATAAAAAATAAAAAATAAATAAAAAAATAAAACACACATCCACTGTCTCTTTCAGTAGCCCCTTAGTTTCTCCTGGTCCACACTTGCCTGTTTAGTACACATGACAACACCATCTACACCCAAGACTCTTGTGAGAATGAGAGAAACTGCTCAGAAGGATACTGTGACAGCTAAGTGGGGCTGTACCCTGATTGGCCTTGGAGATGTCAAGGGAATTAATAAAACACACTTACCCTGAATGCTTTCTCACCAGCATGAAGTGAGCAGCGTTTCTCTGCTCATCCTTCTGTCATGATGTTTCTGCCTTAGAGACAGAGAGCTGATCACAGACTGATTCTTTGAAACCACAGCCAAAATAAATTTCACTTTCTTTTTGTTGTGGATGTCGGGTATATTATCCCAGCAATGAGAAGGCAGACAAATATACATAACTAATGGCATGTATAAAACTTTAGAACTGCTTCATGCTGTAGAATTAAGATACGCAGACTCTTGCTCTCTGAGTAGAGAATCAAATTGCTCCAGAAATTGCATGGTTTAAAAATAGCATTTGAGAAATAGCTTACAATCATCACTTTTTTTGCTTTGAATAAACAAACATAGATAATGAACTTTTATGCATATATGGAAATACTATATGTAATTTGTAGCCCTAAATGACATTTTTTTATCATTTCAAAATGAATAATTTATTGACATTTAACGTACAGTATTGCAGAATCTAAGATCCATCCAGTTCATTAAGATTTTCATTACCCTAAAATAAAACCTCATATCCATGAAGCACTTTTATCTTTTCCTAAGTACTATTAACCAACAATCTGCCTTTTGTTTCTATTTATTTTATTTTATTTTATTTTATTTTATTTTATTTTATTATTTTTGACAACTCATACAGAATTTTACTTAACAAAGTAATATGAATTTCACAGTATTTGTTGTAATACATGGTATTGTCTTAACAACCAGTTATTCCTATTACCAGATATTGGAAGAAGAAAAAAACTGGAGCAATGTATAAGAAATTAAGAAAAGAAAGAGTACAAACAATTGAAAAAAAGGAGATGAAGCTAATTAGAGCATTGAGTGCTTCTTTGTATTTCCATTTTTTTTTCTTTTTAAAAAATTTTTATTTATTTATTTATTTTTTTGTCCTGTCAGAGGTGACTATTCTATTGGCATCTAAATACTATAAGTGTTTGAATTCATCTAAACATCTAATACTGTCTAGCAGTCTATAATATTAGTGGGTTATCCTCAGAAGTTATTGACTTGAGCCTTTTACAGCTCATCGTATTAATATGGATTTACTTTATATACCTCATTTTTACACTTTTCTACTGGATGGTTAAGACCAAGATATAACAAGACCTATATACTCAAAATTGTAACTTTTGTATCTGATAAGGTCAGCCAAGTACTCTCAGTATTTATCCTGTAGCCCTGTACCACCTTTTGTACATTCTTTTGTCAGTGTCTGACCTGAGGATGAGTCACGGCCATTGCTTGACCAATTTGCTCTCTGTGAAAGCTTGAGAAAATGTTTTTTCTCTCCATGTGATTCTCCCCAGGCTCACTTTAAGTCCTTGAACACATTTCTCTGTGGCTCCATAATCTTCTTGATCAGAAAGTTTGTGGCACAACTGAGTTACATGTTGTTACAGTACAGGTTCTCCTATGTCCCGAGTCTTCACTGCCCTTGAAAGGCTAGGGCCAAAATGTTGGCTAATCATGCAGCCCTTCTTTTTCTCCAAATTTTGATCTGTTAACTTAGGTTGTTAACCCTTCAGAAGAGAGGCTAATTATTAACCTGCAATATATGCAGTGTGATTTATCCTATCTATAGAAATATCAAACATTTTGGCATATCCTGGAACAGGTATTTTCCATCAGATATTGATATGTTGAACTTTAAGTCCTTACAGAATATGAAGGAAAAATAATTATATAAAAGTAGAAATAAGCATTTACATATTTTTGCAAAGAAATTTAGAAACCTAGTCATATACGGAATTGTAAGTCCTTATATTAGGGAGATAATGCGATATTTATAGATGTGGGTCTGGTTTACTTCACTAATAAGTATATCTTCAAGGGGCACCAAATGACATTTGTAACAAATTTTAAGGTTGAATTTCTCAGTGTCATTTAAACAAAGATATTTTACAGTGGCTTCCTCTATCAATCACCTATTCTTGTAAAAATAAACTCATAGGGAAAAAGGACTGATGTTTATTGTGGTTATATATTTACAGTGTAATAACTCTATGGTTTTGCTTTTAATTTAATTGGTATGTGCTGGATTTTAAATGATATATGTTACATTCCTGGAAATTTTTGATAAATGACCTCCTCCTACTCACAGTAATAAAGTAAGTCATATATTCTGGAATTCTCTTTATACAAACAACAGAAAACAACATTGTGTCCAAATATATATATATATATATATTCATTAAACAGAAAAGGAATTTCCAGAAGCAACAAGCAAAAGTACACAGGAAATTAGGACTCATGGAACCCTCATGAAGATCGTTGGCCAGTAAAAGAATACACTCAAGATACTAGACAGGAACGAAGCCACATGCTAGGTTCATACAAATTTGGAAATGAAAGTGATGCCACCGTACAGAGACAAGAACCTGTAGTGAAAATACAGATTAAGGAATGTCTTTCTATCTGAAAGCACCCTCCAGGGTATCTTATCATCAACACACAATCTATTCAAACCAGACAGAAAAGCTGGAGTGATTCTTGGGAAATTGTAGCTCTAAACCTGCCATCCTTGGGCCTTAGGATTCATATTTTTAGAAAATGTAGGCAAAAAATAATATTAAATTTAGAACATTTTACAAGCAATTTTACTAAGGTTTCAAATAAAATAACTTCCTAGCAGTATATAAAGTCCTTAAGAGAAGAAGTTCAACGTAAAATATTTCTATAAAATTTTAAAAATAATTTCAGTACTCTAGTTGGTCTAATAAAATTAAAATAATATACACAAATTTCATTTTATATAGATGGAAGTATCTAAAAGAATATTAATTGTGAAAATCCAACAAAGTACTAAAAATGTGTAGTTTGACCAAGTTCAATCAATTCCAGGAAAGAAAGATGTCTTGTACTTTAAAAAAATTTTAATTTGATTCCTCACAAGATTACAAGTGGATAAATTCATATGATAGTCTACTGTTTGAAAAATTGTTGGATAATAACCGAGTCATTCATAGTAAAATCTCTTAACTAATTTGTAATGAAAAGATATTCTTTAAAATTCAATTCACACTAAGATGTTTGAAATGCAGTGAGATAGTGAGGTTAAGATTGATAGCCCAAATTGTTTGATAATAACAATAAACTTTTCTTCTGGATGGGTAACAACCTAAGTTTGCAGACCAAAATTAGAGAAAAAGGAGGGATACAAGGAAAGCCAACATTTTGGCCCTAGCCTTCTAAGGTCAATTAAGACTCAGGACATATGAGAACTTGTACTGTAACATCATGTACCTCAGTAGTGTCCCAAATTTTCTGATTAAGAAGATTATGGGGCCAAAGAGGAAAGTGATCGATGACATAGAGTGGGCCTAAGGAGAGTCACATGGGGAGAAGACACTCTCTCAGGCTTTCACAGAGAGCACATTGGCCAAGCAATGGCCGTGACTCATCCACATGGCTGCGCTGATAAAGGTTCTACAATCTGAGGTACAGGATCTCAGGACAAATCCTGAGGGCATTTCACTGACCTTCTCAGACCAAAAAGCTACAACTCTTGTTGCATAGGTCTTGCTTTACCTTGGTCTTAACCATCCAGCAAAAAGTATAAAAACAAAATATAAGAAGTAAAGCCGGGGGCCTGGCCCTAGCTCAGGCCTTTAAGTGACTGCTTCCACAAAGCTGTCAGCCTCAGGTTGCTGGAGTTTGAACCTCACACCTCTCCCACTGGCAAAAAGTGCCCTGAAGGCATTCGATGAACCAAAAAAAAAATAAAAAGAAGAAGTAAAACCATGCTGTTAAGTTGAGCTGTGGGGGACTAAGGTCAATAATTTCTGACATTGCCAGTTAAACAGAAGACCCAATGCTATTATGGGCTACTGGACTCTTAGAATATTTTGCTGAGTTTACACACCTATAATATTCAATAACAGAACTTAGGAAAAATGGGGTATACTGATGAATGTCCATTTTGTATCTGTGTATTCAAAGAGGTTGGGATAGATATATAGTTGCATTCTCTTTTTTTTTTTTATTTTTTAAAGTCTTTTTTTTAATTATTTTTTATTTTATTTATTTATTGTGTGTGTGTGTGTGTGTGTGTGTGTGTGTGTGGCCAGCTCAGCCCACCAGGGGGCGCGGCCGGCTGGCATGTGGTGCTGGGGGATTGAACCACGGTCCCTGTGCTTTGCCAAGCTTGTTCCAAGTAGGTGCTTTAGACCACTGAGCCATCTCACCAGCCCATAGTTGCATTCTCTTAATGAATAGAATGATTTGTTCTAATGGTGTTTATAAATAGGATCACAAGTCCGCATCTTGTACAGCAATTAACCACTAAGAAGAATATATGCAGTGTATTATTTGTTGAAACTGTACTTCCGATTTGATTTGAAACTGTCTCATTGCTGTTTATCAATAAAACTTTGAAAAAAAATTAAAAAAAAATTTCAACTCACAAAGCTTTTAGTGTATTACTTTATGGTTAAATGATAGACATACTGATTTTTAAAATTGGAAATAAAATCAGAATTCCTTCAGATTTAGCATTATCTTGGAGGCATTAGTGACTTCAGAGAAAAGAACAAAAATTATTGAAATCAAAAAAAGAATTTGTCATGATAAGTAGACAATATGATCACCGATTATTTACATAGAAATTCAAGTACTTTTGAACTCAAACTTTTAAATTTAATGACAGAATTTAGGGAAGCCAGAGGCTATGAGATTAACATTGAAATTCAATTACATTGCTCAATAATATATACCACTTGAAATAATTATAATTTAAAGCATGTCTTGTAGGTAGTAACAACAAGAATATCAAGGATCTAAGTCAGAGAGCCTAGCTCCGAGGTAAACATGACTTTAACATGTGTAATGTCCTAAGTTCATCCCAAGCACTTCTGAAAAATAAAAAGTAAATAAAGCACCTTTAGAAACCTTTAGAAAAAAGTCTTTAGAAAAACTATTTTGTTCAGGAAAAAAAAATAAGGCAAAATGTATTTGAGCATAAAGAAGAAATCATCAATAAATAAACAGCACATCAGGGATATAATACTTAAAATCGACTTTCTGTAATCTGTGCATATGATGCAGTATCAAAGATGACCACAAAAACTCTCAATGAAATTTGAAAAACTCAAAAAAAATTAAAGCCAAAAATAGCCAATACTTTGTGAATAAAGAAAACTAGATTACTAAAATACTGACTACCTGAGCTTAATATAAAACTATAAATCATAATTCAGCTGGCACAGTTGCATATAAATAGACAAGTGAAACAGTGAAAAGCCCCGGAGTGGGCTCAAGTATGGATGGAAACTCTGTATGTGACATGCTGGTGCTGCAAATCAAGGGGAAAGGTTGTGCTAATTCAGAAGTGGTGCTGGGAAATTGTAAATAAAGATTAAGTCCATGCATATTAACAACTTAAGCACCCAAATTACCTTTCAAACAAAAATAGGATTTTACAACACAATAGAAAAGAATTCCTTCAACTAGATTTTAAAAACTCGCAAAGCTTATTAGATAAAGAGGGCCAGGAAGATAACTCAGTAGAATAAGCGCCTGCCTGGCAACCACAGGGTCCTGAGTTCAATGCTTGGTACTGCAAAAAACAAACAACAACAACAACAAAACAGATAATGAGTAATGAATTTGCATCAAATTAATAATATACATTCACCAACTGATACGTCAAGATAGTGCAGGTTAGTTGCTCTTCAAGCTAGGTAAAATACTAAAAGTGATAATATTTATAGAATCATTGACTGTAATAATAAATGATTGGAAATTACAAATATTGATCAAGACATGAATGGAAACCTAAATTATGTTCATTACAATTATATGTCATATTGGAAATTATTGAACTAATATCCTCCCATGTATTTTTAT
>NW_004524688.1:478474-490840 GCF_000260255.1 Octodon degus
GAAACATTAAAAACAATGCAACATATTTCCAAGATTGTCTACATATATAGTAAGAGAAGAAATATTGCATAGAAATATTAAGGTCTAGATTTAAAAAACTGGTTAATCTAGAATGAGGAGAAAGTCTCAATTTTAAAAATGATTATATATTTTTTAAAGAAAATACAAAATTGGGAAAAAAGAAAACATTAAAAATGAGACAGAACTTCACCAAAGAAATCAATAGGAATTCTCAAAAATATGTATAGTGATGATATTATTTTTACTTTTTGGTTTTTATATGTTATTACAGATTTCAATTATTTTATAATAAACTAAAGCACTACTAAGGTTCCTATCTAGACAACTCCTCCAGAGCCACCGTTGACCATGAGCAAGGCTCTTGAAGGTGTGACTGGATTTTGAGGGTGTTGTAGCTACCTTGCTGTCAGTAGCTGGGCTCAATCCTCAGGGACAGCTGCAGGAACCTTGGGCTAAGCAAAGGAGCACACCTTGGCCTAGCTCCTCCCTTCACTCTCTGCTTCTTGTGTTGCCATGAGGTGGGCAGTTTTCTTCAGCCCAGGCACTTGATCGGTGGCACTGTGCCCTGGAGCAGGCCAGGTATAAACTGAAACTTTTACTAGAGGGCCAAAATATGCTAAGAAAAAAACAATAAAAGGGTTAAAGACAGCATTTACTGTGAACCAAAATAAACATTTCCTTCTTCTCATTGGGAGTGTCAGATTTTGTGTCTTAATGACAAAATGTGACTAAGACCATCACAAAACTCAATTATTTGTTCCCACCCTTCTCCTCCTTAGGAGTTTTACCAAAAGAAAGTAACAACAAAAGGAGGAGGAGGAGGAAGAGGAAGAAGAGGAGGAAATGGAAAAGGAGGAAGAGGAGGAAGAAAAAGATGTTTTGGATATTTGTGGTGGTATGAAAAATGTAACTATTAACTTGGACAATGTGTTAAGTTTTTTGTCAGAAGTGTCTTATTTAATAAGTAACATATTAAAACTCTCATGTTGCACAGGTCAACTTCTTTATTTTAAAATTACCAACAGAAATCAGCAGTAGAACTATCCATATATATACATATATGGATATACATACATACACACCTATTATATATTTTTTCTTCCTTCTTTCTTTCTTTTCTCCTTGCCCTCATCCCAGTTGTTCCTTCCCTTTGAACAGCTTCTTAGCCTCTCACAGTATTCACTCTACCTTTCAGATTTTATATTCTTTCAGAAACTTACACTAGAGAGATAATACAATATTTGCGCATATGGCTCTGATTTATTTCACTTACACGTATGGTCTCCAGCTGCATCCACTTACCTACAAAAGCCTTGAGTTTATCCTTTTTATAGCTGAGTAATACTGCATTGTATAAAAATACTACACCTTTGTTATTCATTCCTCAGTTGATGAGTGTTGTCCATTGTCTGCTGATCTACTGAAAGGAGCAATTAATGCTTAAGTTTTGCCTCTCTCTTTTTAAATTTTTACAATTTCTAACCAATTTGCATGCTTGTATCTGGTAATCTGAGCAACTAATTTGAAGACAACATTATGCAATATAACAACCATTGTTGGATTTCTTTTTTTCTTTTCTTTTTTTTTTTTTTTTTTTTTTTTGTGGAACCGGGGATTGAACTCAGGCCCTTGCACTTGCCAGGGAAGTGCTTATTCCACTGAGCCATCTCCCCAGCCCCCATTGTTGGATTTCTGTAATTAGTTTAATGAACTGCTGTATCATATCTAATGTTTTTATTTAATATTTTTTATTCTCTTTAAAATAAAAAGTATGAGTGAATAAAAATAAAATTACCATATAGAAATGCACGTAGTTGTATTTTATTATGCAAAATTTGATACTAAAAAATAAACTTCAAAGGAATTTAAGTTCTAGAAAGCACAGAGTTAAAGATTATTTCCCATAGTTCACCATGTGGGTTGGGCTTCTCGGTCTGTGTACATGTTGATTATAATTGGTGTGCTAAAGTTGTTTTCAATATTTTGAAAAGCCAAGAGGATGCAAATTTATCAGCATTAAGTTTGCACAGACTAATTGAAATTTCTTATTTGTTTTGTCTGTTACTCTATCAATTCAGTATAACTCATGATGTTCATGCTAATTAGCAACTTTAATTAAAAATTATAAATGTCTCTGACAATGAACAATTAATTCACAAACATAATCTAGTTAGTAATGAACATACTTAATACTATGAGGTCTGTGAAAGAATATTTATTAAAATTTTTCTTCAATTCTGAGAATCACTGAGCCATTATCTATCATATATTGCTCCCTTTTTTATTCAGAAAATTTTCAAAGTAGTAAAAGGTTAGTGGTTCACTGTAGGATCAACCTATGAGAACTGAGTTAACTATTTTCCTGCCTTTTCACAGCAGAATATACATACAGTACAAGAAGAGAAAAAAAAAAAAACAGCAAGAGCAAATCACAGAATGCAGGTTCAGCTAAATTGTGAAATAGAAAAAAATGAAAAATACAAACTGTGAAAGTCCTTTCAAAAGAAATTCAGGCTCTTAAGACTAGATAAAAGCAGCCTAAACAAACAGCTATTGTGAGTCAGAGAAGAAGTGCAAGAAGAGAGCCCATTAATGAAAGATTTCAGAAGTTTCCAAAGACTGTAAACTTCCAAATGAGCTGAGATAAACTAAGATTGAGTAAAAGACAAATGCTTAATGACCCCCAAAGGAAAGATGATTGGAATGTTCAGAGACCCAAAGACAGCAGATCTGAAGATGAATAAGAACAGGATTTCTGATGTTCCAGAGTTGCCTTAGAGGTAGGGGCTGTTCTGCTTGGTGACAGTGGCTAATGAAGGAAGAGGCACAGGAGCCATAGACAGCTAGGAGCCATGGATGAGGCACAGAGGCCATACATTTGTGAAAACAGAGGCTTTCTGTACCACAACTGGGGAAAGAAAATTTAAGTCCCAAGACCCACAAAGCCCACTTACCTCTCCTCCAGAAACAGTCAAATGGCATCTAGACATTATCTATGCTAGAAAAAAAACAATAAAAGGGTTAAAGACAGCATCCATATAGAATATTGTATGATAATAGGTGAAAGAAAAGCAAAAGAACTTTTGTACAAATGACAAGTCAATAAACTTCTAAAAGTCCTTAGAGTAAGCTTAAATAGAAATAACAAATGAGTAAAAACATAACTATAGAAAACATGCAAACTATAAAGGAAAACCAAAGCCATGAATGTATACAAGCGTTGAAACGTCACATCAATGTATATGAAAAAGCCCACAAATGTACCGTGAAATTGGCCTATAGTATAGTACATTGAATGATATTTATTGCACATTCTGTATGTATCTGTGCTGTATATAGAATACTAAATTGTGTGATTGTAATCCAGATTGGGTGTGGTGGTGCACACCTGTAGTTCTGGCACTCTTGGAGGTCAAGGCAAGAGGGTTGAAGTTTTTCCCAGCCTGAGTAACTTAGAAACGTAACAAGAACAAACTTTATTTCAAAAAGTGAAATGGGGTGTAGAGAAATAGCTCATTGTGAAGTTCCCAAGTTCAATTCACTAAAATAAAATGAGTCAAGCATCATGTATCCCTACATTAACAAAAAGCAAAACTATGTATCTTCAGAAACATAACTTTTCTGTAACCTATCAGAAAGATAAAATCAGAATGATGCCACTAAAATCTAAAGATGGGTACCTGCACGGAGAAGGGGAATGTTGGCACCTATCTGTGGAAGAATCCAACTCAACATTTGATCTGGTTGATTACAGGGCTGGAGTGAGATGCAGTGATTGTATATAACATTACTGAACTTCAGGTCTCAGCAAAGTGCATCTCCCACTCTCAGTGGCCTCTATTGCCCTGTTGTATGTCCATAAGAAAAACATAGACAGTGGGACTGAGGAGGGCTTTGTTGGTACAGTCCTGAGGGCAGGGCAGTGCAACAGCAGGGAAGCCTCAACTTCCACCCAGTTTCTTCTCCCCAAGGAATGAAAGCTCTGACCTCTGGGGAAAAATGGGGAACACTACCAGTCAGAGCTGAGGAAGACTCACAGGAGCAGGTGGAAGTGAATATCCTCTCCTTTTAGGAGAAGTACAGAAGGCCACCTCAAGCTAGACAGAGTTCCCATGTCATGGGGGTATTTTGAAAGCTCCATATCCACACCTGAGGACCACAAGTCATTAGACAGTGACTGAACAAAAGAAACACAGATCCCCTACCTCTGTTTCCAGGCTACCAAACACAGTCTGAACAACTAAGTAAGGAAGGTGGACCAGGTGCCAAAGCAAACCCAAAGCTTCTGTTGAGGAGGAGCATTGAGGAAAAAAAAAATCACAGAAGGCACAGAACCTGGTCACAACCTAAAATGGAGAAATCTGAAGTCAATAGTACCTTGAAAGTGGACTCAGAAACAGCAAAGCCCAAGTCCAAAGTGACTTCTATCATTGATTTAATCCATCTCTCCCACACCACAACTAATACCATTGCAGAAATATAATCATAGCCATTTTCAGTCATAAATGTGGTTACTAAAGACTTTTTATATGTTCGTGTACATTATAGGCCAGTGATGGTGAGTGAACCTTTCAGAGCTTTCAATGATAATGAACAACCCACTGTAGCTCATGTGCCGCAGGTGCCACCACTCTATAAACCATGGATCAATCAACAATTACAAATGGCAGAAAAAAATTCCCAATTAGAAAAGCATTCAACTTAATCACACAACAGGATGGTGCATTCATTGAAAGTATGTATTAATGAACTAATGGAAAGCAACAGATAGTATGTTCATGGTAGAAAAGGTAACTAACATGTGTGAAAAGATGGGAAATTTTAAGAGAATTAAGCACAAGGATTATAAATAGAAATGCAAAGTTTCTGTTGCTCTTTTAATATATTAAAACAAAATTGAAGAAACAATTATTATTTTATAGTTATGGATGTGAGATCTAAAATTTCTGAGAATATATACCCTTTGCAAATTCTAAACAATAACTGTATTTTTTGGTCCTGTGAGTCCTTTTTACCTTGCAAAACAGGAACAGCCCATGAGTCTGTCTAACTGTATATCACCCTGATACTAAGTCTTCCAATTTCCTCTTCTGCACTGTAGGATCTTCACAATTATACTCAGTCTCCCCAGATAGTCTGCAATAGCCATCAATGTTAGTCATGTTTGTTGCTATGAACAAATACCTAGAAAAACAATGTAAAAGAAGAAAGATTCATGTTGGCTTATGGTCTCAGAGACTTCTGCCTTTGGTTGGCTGGATCCACTGCTGGAGGGCTGAGGTCAAGCAGAACACTGTGGCCAGAAGTTGTTTATCTCATGACAGCCAGGATTAAAGTGGCAGGGAAAGGAGAACAAAGTGGACTGGGGACCAAGTGCAGTCCACAATGTCACAACGTCAAGGTCCACTCCCTTCAATTAGATCTCACCTCCTGTTTTCCTTACCTCCTGCGAATGCCTTCAAACTATGATTTCATCAGTGAAGTAGTCAATGGTTAAAGTTGAAGCACTATAATGAAGTCACTTCCTAAAATCCCATCAACACCAAGCCTTTAACACAGTAAACATTTTGAAAGATATGGCGTATCTAAGCTATAACACCATCTTATTTTAAATTCAGTTGATTAGCAACGATAATACCATCTGCAAACTCAATGCCCTGTTACTCTATGCATAATGTATGTTCTGACTTTAGGGATTTTGGTATAAATACCTTTGGGGTCCTTATTTATTCTACCACACAGGAAAGAAAAGTTAGGTAATAGAGATAAAGAATGCCTTTGTCCATTTCCACAGTCCATAACAGAGCCAGGGAAAGAATCAGTGAACTCAGAGAATTTTGGTGGAAATTACACAAACTGAAACTTGAATATATAGAAAAGAAAAGTGGCCATAGAGGTAGATGAGGTTCAAATATATGGAGCCAAAATTCCTTAATAAGAGAAAATAGAAATAGTGGATAAGGCAGTAGTTTAAAAATTTTCCAAATAACATGAAAATGTGTACAAATTTTAAAAGTTTAGGAAGCATCAATCTGGCTAAGTATAGAAAATAAAAGAAAAACATCCAGATGCTTCATATTCAAACTTGCAAGCTTGCCAAAGACCCAAGTACATTACAGAAGGATTAAAAATAAGAATTAAGGGCTGGTGAGATAGCTCATTGGATGAAGTGCCTGCTTAGCCAAGCTCAGAGACTGGTGTTTTATTCTTGGCTCCACATGCCACACTGGCCCCACCCCCGGGTGCCAGCCACCATGATTGGGCGCACAACTATAATCCTAGTGCTGGTGAGGCTGAAAACAGGAGGATTAATTTGAACCCAAGCTGCATAGCAAGACCCTGTATTAAACACACACACACACACACACACACACACACACACACACACAGATTTAAAGCTCACTGTCCATCAAAAGTTATACCACCAGAAGACAATGAGGTGACAGAAAGCAAATAAATGCTAATCCAGAGTTCTGTACTCAGATCACTGAATGAACAAATAGACTTTTTCAAAGCAAGAGAAAATTCATAAGTTAAACTAATACAAACCATGATAAATTTCTTGAAGCAGAAACATAATTCCAAACATTAACTTTGGTCTACAAAACTGAGGAATGAGTCCCAGAAAGGGTTAAGTGCAGTATATCTAATGATTATTCTCTTATCTTAACTAGCTATAAAAAGTATTGTTTAAAATAAAATTTGTAGCAATGAATTATTGGGCAGTAGTGTGAATAGCATAAAAATGTCTGACAATAATAAGAGAAAAGGTGAGACAGAGAAATAATAACTTTGCCATTGGATGGCACTTAACTGTGGGGTGCCATTGTCACCACTTTTAAAAAATAGGTGAGTGGCTGATAATTGTTTTACCTTGTGTTAATTCCTTATGCTTATGCTTTAATCAATGTGTTAATAAAAGAGTAATACAGCAGTACTTTAACTTATTTTAAATGAACACTGAGAAATAAAATATATTTATGCAAAAATAAATCAGATTTTTCACAAAAAGGTGGTTATTTTAACTTTGCATAACTCTAGTGCATACATTTACAAAATTTTTTTTCAAACAGCTAGGAAAATTAACCAATGTTGAAAATAAAATAATTAAACAATAATCCCTGTTCATTTCAGCCAAAATCCATCCTGTTGATAAATGAAAGCATCAGTGATGACACTTATGTGGAAAGAAGCAATGGTGGAAGATGTGACCCTGTGGGGCTGTTACACAAAGAATGATGGAACCCTCTGAGACTCACAGCATACTCGTGCACTCCAGTCTTTTGAGCTTCCTTACATAGACTGAGAGCTCTTGCTTCATTCAGATTTGTCTTAAGCATTCAAAATAGTGGCTGGGACACAGGACATATGGGATAAGTTAACGAAGTCTAATCTTCAAAATTTATTGTCTTCAAGCTCTTTCCTGGGTCCTACCAGAATCCCCAGCATTTTACCCTCTCTGTGAGCTTTAAAGAATCATCACTTAGAGCTTAGTTTGTTGAGACTTACTCGGTCATTATTCATTATTAAATATTTCCAAGAGAGAGGCCACTAATGCAGTTAGGATTTACTTGATTTATGTATCCAGGAATAAGAAGGGATAAGCCATAGTGCAACAATCAACAAAATATTCTTTCAGAGGATTCATAACACTAAAAAAAACAATAAAAAAGTAAAATGTTTAAATTTTGTGTTAGAAAACATAATGCTAGCTTTAAAAGTATCCATCAACAAAGATGATGTATTGAACAAAAGTTTAGATGCAAATTTTATGTCATTATTTACTCTAAAGGAACAGTTATTTGTGTAAAAAATCATTTGGGGAATCTCATTATAGGAAAAAAATATACTGGCAGTACTGCGTCTTGGAAACATAACTCTTGCCAAGAATGTACATTAATCAGAGTTCCCATAAGTTCCAAAACATTAGAAAAATATTTTCCAGACTATTTCACTGTTCCCAAAATTGCCAGGCAGCATAGGGAAGCTGTGGAAGAGTCCTGAGAGGACAGACCACGAGTGACTGAGAACAAGGAGCCACACGCATGGCACAGAGTGCAGGCACAGTGTCCACACCAAGGCCCGGCAAGTTGGGGCATCTTGTGAAGTGGTTAGTACAGCAGTCAGATCCTTCTTTTGAAACAAAGGGATACTAACAAGAGTTCCTTTATCTCCCTTGGTGTCATTCCTGTGAAGTTCCATTGTGTCTCTCCAGAGGTCCCTCGGAGGCAAGAATGTAGGGAGACTTTAGAGGAACATGGAGAATGAACAAATGGCCTGCAGTCTCCTTTCTCCCCTCATGCTGCCCGCTTTGGCCTCTGTCCTTCCCCTTTCAGCAGTACTGGGCTGCACAGCCACCTGTGGCCCTGAAGTCTACTTGCTGTAGCTTGGGCCTCACGGAAACACTTCTGAAGACACACATCTATTTTGCAAATATGGAGAACTACAAGGTCACGTTTGGTCTCTCCTCTTGGCAGAAGAACTGCTCAGGAAAGAGGAAGAGATAACCAATCACACATGGATGACCACTCACACTGGCCGGTGCCAAGAAGAGTGCCAATTATCAAAGGGCTCTCCTGTAGCTGGGTTTATGCACACACTTGTCAATAGCAGTTGATGCATCCAGTCTCCTAATGTGTCTTGAGTCAGATCGGCTGTCACCTCAGGGGGACAGAAAGACAAGGCAAAGTCAGGAGAAAGACAGTGGCAGGAACACGGACAGAGGTAAAATCAGTTTCTCTATCTCTTTTGCTCTTTTATATTTTCACCCAAGAACAATATTCAAATCAAGATCTAGGAAGGAAAAATCTTTAGAATTATATATTGGTGAAACATTTTCAAAACATATAACCAGGACAGTGTCTTACAGAGTAATGGGATGGCTTTGGTGGGGCCAAGTATAGGGCTTCACCTTGCCAATGGCTGCCACAAGGACAGAACCTCAGTCAAACTCAGTTCCTGTCTGCCCAGTGAGGATGAAGTGATACCTGGGAAAGCTCCTGCTCCAAACCAGGTACAAGTGAATCTTGTATTGTAGTTCCCCTTAATGGGATCAAGACTGAATCCAGGGAAGGGTAGCTTTTTTCTCCATATATCACTGTACTCTATGAATCATAGTTTGGCAAACTGCTTATACTCACATTGCCTTTAAATATATTAACAAATGAACCTGGGTAATTGTGCAAGTCACTGAACGACCTATTCTGGATGATCTGTTATATGAATTAGTAAATTGCATAAACAAGTATAAATACATCAAGGGATCTGCAATTTCTTTGCTCATGTAGCCTAAGAATGGGAAATGTTCTCACAGCTACAGAGAGCACATGCAGCCTCCACATTAAGTACACGCCTTGGTGCCCTCGCTCAGTCCAGAGCCTAACAAGCCTAGGATTCACTAAGTGGGACATGGGTGCTTCACCACTAGTGTGTCCGTAAATGCAGGGCCAACGAAGAGAAGGTACAGCAAAAATTGCACAAATACTATTTGAGTGTTTTTAACAGTTTATTCTTGTAATGGGAATCTTCATTGAACACAGTTGGCTATCACTATGCTTTTCAAGAAAGAAAGCATTTTTTATAACAAGTAAACTGTTCAAAATATTTCTATATAAAGAGCTAACTTTGGCCTTCTCAGAATGGAGAAAGCCTATTGCTTTACAAACCAGAAGTTCTTTACTGATAGGAAGTGGTTCCTGAGCCTTCTGAAGGAGTTAAAGAGAAATTTAAACTCACCTGGGACAATTAGGCCTCCATTCCAGGATATGTGACCACAAGGCCTTCCAAGAGGACAATCATGTCTGAGTATGGAAACCTTAATGTGATTCTGATTTATTTCACTTATGAGTATGATTTCAGGTTACATCCATTTACCTATAAATGTCTTGATTTATCCTTGTTTATGGCTGAGTAGTACTCCATTGTATAAAAAGACCAATTTTTTAAATCCATTTCTTAGTTGATTTGCATTACAATTATTTCCAAGATTTAGCTATTGCACTTCTATAAACATGGGTATACATATATTGCTGTAGTATGATGTTATTAATTATTCCAGGAAGATACTCATTGAGGAACAGCTGGGTGGAATGGGATCTCTAAAACTGGGATCCTCCTTTTTTGAGGAATCTATTTTTTTTTATTTCCACATGGTTACATTAGTCTACACTCCCACCAATGGTGGAAAATTGTTCTTTTTTCCCCACAACCCCTTCAGCATTTTGTTATTGTTTCATTTCTTGATGATAGCCATTCCTTCTGGGGTGAGATGGAATCTCAGTGTTTAATCTGCATCTCTCAAACAACCAATGACGTTGAACATTTTTCATATTTTTATTTGTGATTTGTATTTTTTTTAATCTGGGAATGGCTTTCCTTTTCCCAGAATGGGAAGGCTACTGGACCTGAGGTTTCTGCTTGATGTCAGTTTAATTTTCACAGGTAGATCTGTGAGGGGCAGTAGCGCTTAGTGTGGCAGAGGCTGTCACCAAAGGCTTGGCTTCTCTTTCCTTGCCCATAAACCACTGTCATAAAACAAGGTCATTTTGAGTTTGTATTGGTAACCCAGGGCCCCCCAAATAGAACCTCTAAAAGAAGGACTGGATAGCTTACTTCATCTTTAAGAATAAATGAAGCACTATCCATTGATTTCTGCTCATTTATTTCAAATTTTGTATGAATTTGTTTAGTAATGAAAATTTCAAAGACAGACTCAAGTATGTACCTTTGTGGTCTTTATGTTACCATGTGCTCAAACTTAGTCAAAGCCTTTACTGCTTTTTAAACAATGCATCATGTTGAGGAGTCTTGCTGATGCTTTGTGTACATTTGTTAGTATAATTAGTGAACCCATGAAAGGAGTTAGAACATGTCACCTCAAATGTGTCCTTTGATGTAAGAATTACTTAAGCAATAGATGAGATTAAGAAGCATCAGAAAAGCTCTCTGCCATCCTCCTATTTGCCTTAAAGTAGAACATAAATTTACAAGACTATGCCTCCTCCTCTCTGCCAGGAAGGACAAGAGTCAATCACCAGAAATACTCTAGATCTTCCTATCCTGGAAACAGCACCAGCAGACTCTGCAGGAGAAGCCTTCCTCCCCAGCCCTTGGTTACCGTTCGTTTCCCCTGATTTTGCCTTCCCACAGTTGGTTGCCCCTGGAGACTTGATGTCCTTTTTCTTTGTCTTGTCACTTTTGAACAAATTTTCTGTTTCTTTGCTAAAATGCTAATTAGGCCCAAGTGCAAACCAAACTTTTCAATTACTCATCATGTGCTAATAAATTCTATTTGCTTTTTTCTTGCCCATCTCTCTTGGCAACTCAATTTATTGGGCCCCAGCTGGAGAACTCAAGACAGGTGGAAGAGTTGACACTTTCTCCCCTGCATCCACTTGTTACTTCACACATGGGCCTTCTGAGAACGCTGTTTATAACAAACGTTAGGTTAGAGGTTATGTCTTGGTGACAAACCAGTGAACAAACAGTGGCTATGGGCTGCTAGGCTACTGCTACATTAAGGCTTCCTTGAATTCTGTCTCCTATAAATCAACCATGGCTTCTGTTTTCACCATGGAGAAAAAGTTGACTGAGTATAACACATATCTTTTAACTCTTTAAGAAAAGTTTGACCAGTTTTTAAAATTTTCATTTTCATAATATTATTAGTGTCTTCAATTAACATTGAACTCTCATTGTGTCCATAGCTTTGTCCTTAGAACTTTAAGTTGGATCACTGTGTATTGGGCTAAATGACATAAAAACTTCTCATTAGTATCCCACCAGTCCACAGTGCTGCTGCTACTCAAGGTGTGAGCAGGGTAACTTCTCCTAGCTTTTTAATTATACTTAATTAATTTCCATGATGGCTAAACTAATTCTAAATGTGCTGAAGAGTCTATCAAGTGAATGGAAAATATACTTTTCTTTAATTCTTTTCTCTTGGTATCTTCTGTGAATAAGTGTGTTATAAGTTTAATTGATTTAATTATGCCAAACAAAATCTATAAGGAATACGGTAAATGCAATTAAAACTTAATCGGTTTATGTGGAATAGTTACAGTCCAGTTTTCTTCAAGCCAAATAAGCTCAAAATAATACTGTTGAACTACTCAGGATATGGGAGGATTTCTCTATAGTGTGGGTAATTGAATAATTGAATTCACATAGCCTTTTCAGCTAAGGAAAATCATAAAAATTGAACTGGTTTTTGAATAATGACATACATTTAGCACATTTAAGTAACTTACTTTTTTATTTTACTAGATGTTTGAGGAAAATCATAAAAATTAAACTGGTTTTTGAATAATGACATACATTTAGCACATTTAAGTAACTTACTTTTTT
>NW_004524688.1:491411-494064 GCF_000260255.1 Octodon degus
GCAAGAACCAGAGTTTAATCCCTGGTACTGCATGCCATGCCAGCTCTGTAACCCCCAGTGTGCTTTTTGGACCAGAAATCAGACATGGTAGTGCATGCCTATAATCTCAGCCCTAGCAAGGCTAAGACAGGAGGATTACTACATATCTAAATTGCATAGAGAAGCCTTGTATCAAATAAATAAATGAATAAAATTTGAAAAGAAAAATAAAAGAATGAGATATACTTACATTTTGACCTCATCAAATTTGCTAATAATAGTTATGATAATCATATCTTTTATCATTTCTTTTTTTAAAAAAAGGTTTATAAAAATAAGTAAATTGGAACAATTAAAATATAAAGAAATATATATTGACTCTATTTTATCATTAATAACACCCATAAAATGTGTGACAGTTTATTTCTTACATAGTTTGGTCAGAACCAGCAGTCCGGGCCAGGGAGATGGCTCAGTGGAATAAGTGCTTTCCTGGCAAGCACAAGGGCCTGAGTTCAATCTGCGGTTGTACAAAAAAACAAAAAAACAGCAGTCAGTGAAGAGGCTCACGCATGCCTGGAGTTCTCTGTGGCCATCTCTATAGTGCATAAAGCTGAAACTATTTTCTCAATAGAATTGAGATGTCAGTTGCCTTCTTGTAGTATTGGCATTGACAATAATGATACAAAAGCAATGATGGGTAACTGCAGGTGCTTAGCCGGAATCAAGGAAAGGCTCCCATCTGAGCAGAAGTCACTGCAGTCTTCATGACATTCCCAGTGGGAAGACATGCCAGTTTCATTTAGGAATATCCTTGTTGGAACAATAAAAATTATTAATTGTATTAAATTACACCCCTGGGGTACCTCTTTTCTGAAATATTTTTGATGAAACTTGACGCATGTGCAAAGTATGCCTACATGCCAAATAGAGTGGTTATCCAAGTAAAATCACACAGAGTTAACCTTTTTAATTGGTATTTGAAGGACTGACTGACAAACTATGATTCCTTTGACTAGAGTTTGCCGACACTTCATCAACAAAATAAGGAGAGTGAGTCTGTCTCACACAGAAAACAACTGGCTGCATTTGTGGATAATGATCAAATTAAAGCTTTCAGATAAAAATTCAAGATTTAGAAAAATAACACCAACCACTGTGATCTCAGCAGATTCACATGCTTTGTGAAATTCCTGGTAAGATTGCCAGTGATATTAATGAAAGTGAACTCTTTGATACTAGATTATAAAATTTGGCAACTTTTAGAAGATCTGCATGACACAGTAAACTAATAACTTCCATATGACCGTTGGATGATGTCACAAAATTACATAGCAGTGAGAATTCCTTTGAAAATATAATTGATATCAATGTAGTTTAATATGAGTATGTAAAAGACTCATTGACCTGTAGTGACTTAGCATAAAGTGAAACATACCACATGAAAAAAAGAACAAAAGAAACTGATTAATAATTAAACAAATAGAAACTTAAATCTTCAATAAACAACAACAACAAAAAAAAAGAATGTTCACCATAAGAAAATGATCTCAAGAAAGTAAGATGCTATCACTATTGGGTATAAATGAGCCAAAATGAAGAAAGAATAGAAGAGACATAGACCACAGAGTTGAGTATTAACATAGTATAGAAGTTGAAATAGAATACCCATCTCTGACAAAACTGAACAAAAAAAGGGGATATAAATGAAGGACCATTTTGTATCTGTATATACAAAATACTTAGGATAGATATACAGCTACTTTCTCTTAATTCAATGAGAAGAAAAATTTGTACTAATAGTGTTTGGACAGGATATCATGTCTGCATCTTGTACTATGAATAACTACTATGAAGACAACAATATACAATGTATCAATTATTGTAACTGTCCTGCTAACCTGTTTTGAAAGTGTCTCATTGCTACTTCTTTCTCAATATAATTAATAAAAAATAGAATTTAAAAAAAGAGACATACACATAATCGAAGGAAAACTTGGCTGTAAAATCTTAAAAACAAATATATAGAAATGTGTTGAGAATATAATAGAAGTAATTGCTATGAAATGGAAATGAATATAAATATAAAATGATTTGTAATAGAGTGATAGAATTTTACAAGAAATTCACAAAAGGCAATAGAAGCATCATAAGGCATAAGGGTAGAGAACTCTTCTGATATGCAGAAACAAATCTGTAGAGGCCCCCACAGCACTAGGGGGAGGGAGATAGACAGAAAATATACCATCAACCAAAGCCTAGGGAAATAATGAAGTAGATATTCACAAAAGCATCAGCTAGAGGAAAATGATTTGAGAAATTTATACTAACCAATGTAGCCTTAAAATAAAACTTGTTTTCTTAAAAATCTGGGATTATGACTCTAAAAGCAATGTTACAGCAAAACAATGTATAAACATAATATTCGAACAAGGATAAATGCTTTGACAAAGGGGCCAAACATACTCACTGGATAAAAGAGAGCCTCCTTAACAAATGGTGCTGGAAAAACTGGCTCTCTACATGCCAAAAATGAAAACTTGACCCAGGTCTATCACCATGCACTAAACTAAAGTCCAAATGGATTAAAGATCTAAACATTAAAGCAGAGACACTAAATCTCCTGGAAGAGAAAGTAGGAGGAACTCTTGAAGACATAGGGGTAGGCAAAGAG
>NW_004524688.1:497824-499411 GCF_000260255.1 Octodon degus
CCGGCTGGTTGGTCTTAGCCTCAGTGGACAAACTTATGCGTGAAAATAAGGAGCTCACAGATTCAATTTCCCGCCTTCAGACACAGATAAAAAATTTAAAAGTTTCTAAGTGTGTCCTGACAGAAAATCTCCTTTCTTTTAGCCACAGGCTGAGATTGCAGAAACCCAAATGCAGTCCCTTATAATTCAATTGGCTGAACTGCAACGTAAATTAAATGCTCAGCCTTGAAGGGTATCTGAAGCAAAGGTGAGGGCACTGATTGGGAAAGAATGGGATCCCATAAATTGGAATGGAGATGTGTGGGAGGATCCTGAGGAGGCTGAGGATGCTGAGTTTTTAGATGCCAATGAGGTTATTTTGCCTGAGGAAGAAAATTCACTGCCCATCATGGCAGAGGAATCATTGCCTTCTTCCTCTGCAGTACCAGTGTCTCCTAATATATCTGGAGACACCAATCCTGTGTGGAATGAACAGGATAATGCTGAGACTTCTCAGGACCCTCCCTCAGCACCCATTTTTGCCTCTAGGCCCATAACCAGGCTTCAATCACAGAAGTCACCTAAGGGAGAGATACATAATGTGATCCATGAAGAGATCCGCTATTCTCCCAAAGACCTTCTTGAGTTTTCTAACTCTTATAAGCAGAGGTCTAATGAGCAGGTATGGGAATGGATTTTATGAGTGTGGAATAACGGTGGCAAAAACATTCACTTGGATCAGGCTGAGTTTGTTGATATGGGCCCATTAAGTAGGGATTCTGAATTCAATGTTGCAGCTCGTGGAGTACAGAAAGGTGTTAACAGTCTATTTGGCTGGTTGACAGAAGCATGGCTCAAAAGATGGCCCACTGTGAATGAGCTGGAGATGCCTGATCTTCCATGGTTTACTATTGATGAAGGGATTCAGAGGCTTAGGGAAATGGGGATGCTGGAGTGGATCTGTCATGTTAAACCTCACCCTTCATATCAGGATGATCCTGAAAGCATACCGTTTACTAACACTTTGAGAAACAGATTTGTGAGGGGAGCACCAGCATCCCTGAAGAGCCCTGTCATTGCTCTTCTTTGCATGCCAGACCTTACAGTGGGTACTGCAGTTACTCAGTTAGGGAATTTAAGGGTGATGGGCTTAATTGGATCCCAGAATGGCAGAGGTCAAGTGGCAGCCCTTAATCACCATGGAAGGCAAAAGCAAAACAGTGACCAGAATAATCTGACACGTGTAGACCTATGGTGTTGGCTGATTAGTCACGGTGTTCCCAAAAGTGACATAGATAGGAAGCCTACAAAATTTTTGTTAGATTTATATAATCGGAAGTGTACGGGGGAGTCATCCGGCCAAGTTGACACACTGGGAGTAGGAATGGTACCACTCACCATTACTCCTAGTGATCCACTAGCAAAGTTCTTGCTTCCTGACCCCACAGTCTTATCTTCTGCTGGACTAGAAGTCCTAGTCCCAGAAGGGGGAAGGATTGTACCAGGAAGTACAGCAATGATACCACTGAACTGGAAGCTAAGATTTCCCCCTGGTCACTTTGGTCTCCTCATGCCTCTGAGGAAACAAGCTAAAAAGGGAGTCACAGT
>NW_004524688.1:500569-510549 GCF_000260255.1 Octodon degus
TATATATACTGGATAGTTTGGATAATTCTACTGCTGATTTCTACTGGCCTATTGAAAGGAGCATTTAATGCTTAAATTTTTTCTTTTGCTTTTTTCCTCCAATTTTGGGTGTTTCTGTTTGGCAATCTAAACAACTAATTTGAAGACAATATTATGTAAAAATAATCATTCCTATTATTTTGCTGAGTAAAATTTTGTATCATTAAAAAAAAGAAAAAGAAACATGAAAATTAAAATTTTTAGCTTTATGAGGTTTAGTTTCTGAGGATTTTTTTTAAAGTCCAGTAATCTCATTTATTTAAGACATATTTATACTCAAGTCTATTATTCAATTTGTTATCTACTTTAAATTGAAATAGAACTAGACCTAAGATTTTTATTTTATAAAATCACATATATTATCCTATGATTTTACTATTACCTTTTCCTTTTAACTCTTATGTGTTGGTTGAATTCATGATTAAACAATTAAAAACTTGATAGTCTTTTCAAAAAGCATATTTGCTCAAAGGAAGGCTTCATAAAATTCCTGGATGCTTACCATGAGAAAAAGTAACACTTTTTCTTTACAGAATACTAGTTTTTTGACTAAAACCACTACAACAAAATATAGATTGAAAATATTTCATTATTATCTTTAGTACATCCATCAGTCATCTCTTTAAATTTTTACACATATGGAATACAATTTTAGCATTTGTTTGCTTTTTATTTTTTTTGAGATAAGTTCTTGCTAGATGATTCCATGTGGCTTCTAAATTCCGATACCAATCTTCCTGAGTGCTGAGATTCTGAGCATGGTCGCCACACTGGGTGTCAATTGACAAATTTAAACTTAAAATTTAGCTTAGGACTCAGATTGTACCAAGCTAGTAAAATAAGATATTAATAGCAGGGTTTCTGTGGTTCTTGGGAACAGGCTTTCCTCCCAATCTTGTGTAATATCAGGTACCAGTCTCTTAGATCCTTTGAGGTCCTCCAGACTCAGGCCTTAAGTAATTTTTTACACACAACTTGATGATTACTAATTTATGGAATGTTCAAAGGGATCTTCTGAGGATCTCTGGAGTTCATTTTCTTCATAATGCTTTTCACTATCAACTTTGTGCCAAGTATTCTAGCCTTATGATCTCTCTGGGTCTTGGTTTCATCTGCTCAATGGAGTGTGTTCACTGGACCTTGTCTTGCTTTCCTCCTTATACCATTCCCTAATCCTTAAAATCATGCTCTTCTACTATTTTGTATTTCTCTCATGGACAAGTCTTTCACTAGAGACTAAGAGATGCCACTGAACTCATCAAATTTGGCCATACCCATAATCCACTTGATACAGAGGAATGAAACTCCCAACCTGGACCAGTTCATGTTCTCTAAAACCAAAGAGTGGACCAGGGAGATGGCTTAATGGTCTAAGTGCCTGCCTGGCAAGCACAAGGACCTGAGTTCAATCCCCGGTGCCACATGCCAGGCCTGCCACCAAAACTGTGCATGGTAGAGCATGCTTGTAATCCCATTGCTGGGGAGACTGAGACAGAAAGATCATTATGAGTCTGAACTGTATAGCAAGACCCTGTACCAAATAAATAAAAATTTAAAAAATAATAAAAAATAAAAACAAAACCGAAGGCCAAATTTCAGGAACAACAAAAGATTAAGAACAGAATATACTTATCAAGGGAAAGAAAGCTCCTGTCTGAGAAAGGGACAGAAAATGACCCAAGTGGGTTGCCCCAGGAATCTGCCTTTTCTAGGGATTTTTATAGAGCAAAAACAAGTGGTAAGTTGGGTCTAAGGTGGGAAGCATGGGAACTCACACATGTAGTGGGGCAAAACCATGGTCAACCAATAAGTCTATAAGGATAATTGTTCAGGTTAAATTTGATTAAATCCAGGATCAAATGGGGAAGCCAGTCTTGTAGCAAGCCAGCATGAATATAGAGCAGGGGCTTTTCTTGTAGGGCTGGGTTGGTGACTTTTCCTGACTTCCTCAAAGTGAGAGATCTATTTAGAACATAATTCCTGAATGTTTATCTTTAGGAATGCATGCATGTGTTTGATCTTTTTCTTGAGGTTTGGACCACAGAGGGATTGTTTGTTTCTCTCACAGCACAAGATATCTGGCCTTTCATTCTGGTTCATTCTGGTCCTGTCTGAATGCCTACAATATTTCTAACTCAGCTGCCTATAACATACTCTGTAATTGCTATTAAGCTAAGGTCTGTATTGTACATTCTACATTAGTTAAAACTTGTACCAAATTAGCCATATGGTTTTGGCCAACTGTGGTCATCGAGGGGACACTGGTAGCTCTTCTGGGTAATTAGAACAGCTACTTTTACATTTTTAGTTTTTTCCACACACACAAGAAAATGTCCTGTTTTGTTTTACATCCATATTATGCTCTACTTAGGGATTTTGTGGATTTGGCTACATCTGAAAGAGTATTGTAAAGACATCTCCTAATAAATTATTATCTGCAAGTGGTTCCTTTACTTGGTTAAAGGGGCCCTTGAAAATATTCCTGTATAGGGAGAAGTTGAGAACTTTTTGATTCAGAAAGCCGCTCTTCTATTGTTAGTTGCCCAGAGACCATTTGTGCCTTATTTTCTTTCTTGTTTATAATCAAAAGTTGGCTTAGTCATTTAATTCCTCCTTCACTGATTAGCTATAGACTTGTAGTCTCCTCTTGAATTATTCAAAACAATTTTCTTTTCTGTTATAAAACTCACCAATGGTAGGAAATTCTAATTCATCATCAGAGCTAGACTGTGGGTCGTCAGGACCCCTGAGCAGACTTTGGGTCCTTCTCCCTATGGGGAGTCTGATTCTGCACCTGGATTGCTGAAAAAAAGGAGGGGCGAATCTGTTGAAAGTTCTTTCCATGAAAAAACAATGGCATCACCAGCCCAGATAAAATTTCCTATGATTTTACAATCTTTCCACCCAGGAAAAGCTTTGCTTTTTCTGCCCATCTAGTTAGAGGGAACCTTTTTTCTTACTCTATTCAAACCATATCTGGAAAACTGGACAGCATAATAGTTTGTTACTGCACAATTTGAAGTGCTCCAAACAGAGATTTTTTTAATGTATTTAGTACAGGGTCTACAGAGTCTCACTACACAGCTCAGACTCATAGTGATCCTCTTGTTTTCAGTCTCCCAAGCACTAGGATTATAGGTGCACACCACCACACTGAGTCTCAATAGCATTCACAGCATGCCTGGGGGCCAGGGCTGGCATGGCATGCCAAGGATCAAACCCTGGTCCCTGAGTCTACCTCACAGGCTTTAATCCATAGAGCTCTCTGGCTGGGTCTGATATTCTCAATTGGATAAATATGAAATGTGGAGTAAGTGTTGATGTGCATTTCCATTGGGCATGATTTGTGGAACACTTGTACTTGATTGTCATAAGGAAATTTAAAAACACGGGCAACCTTTTTCACTGCTAACAATTAAGGCAAGATGGTGTTGAATGGCCATGCATCTGTTGCCTGCTGTTCTTACTTTACTTTCATTTCCTGGGAATTCACTTAGAACCTTGCTGTTAAATCTCAAAGAAATGCTTCCTTGCTCATAAATAGAGCTCCTCTGCACACAAAATGCAGGTGGAACTGATGAAGAAGTCTTGCTTTTCCATCTGCTGTGTAAGTGCAGGATGTTAAAGCTTTTATACAAAGATTCCAGACCTAGAGCTAAGGCTCTAGGAGCCTTAAACACAGACCTAGATCTTAGGCTCAACCCTTCCTTCTTCTGACCCATTCTGCCTATATACCATAGAAAGAGGCACAAATAATGCTTAAGTAATCATGCATGGCTGTATTTCAGTAGACTATCATTTATAGATACTGGAATTTTAATTTTATAGTTTTTATATAATATATTCTCTTTTTGATTTTTGAACATTTAGTCATGTAAAGAAACATTGTGATTTGTACAGATCAAAGTCAGGATTTGGACCATATCTATGAATGGCTGACCACTGCTCCATGAGGAATTATATGTTCAAACAACTACAGCAACAGCTCATAGGATCATGATTCAGAAACAGAACAGGAAGAGGCCTGCAAAGAGCCCTTTCAGGCAGCAGAGGTGGTTGTGAGTCCCTGCCAGGCAGCTAGGTCTTAAGGAGAGGTTATCTGAGGCAAAGGAAATTCAGGATTTTTTTTTTAAGTTTTTCATGTTCCTCAAATGGAGCACCAAATGCTACTCAGAATACTCACTACAGTTCTTCTTCCTTGAGACAGACACCAGAAGACCCAGGGAGAGCATCAAATCACTCTTTCCTGAAGGAACATGGCACAATGTTTAAGAGCCAAGAAGAGAGGAAGTAGGTAGTCCACTAGGGTTTCCATGACGCTTCCCTCTCAAGGTGGGAACATAATATGCCTATCCCTATGTCTATGCCTCAGAAAACACAGACTGTGTTGAAGGAAAAGCCTGAGCTTGTGAAAGATCCAGCCATGAGGAGTAGAAATAGAGAGACAGAGAGAGAGAGAAGAAAGAGAGAAAGAAGGAAGAGGAGGAGGAAGAGGAAGAGGGGAAGAAGAAAGGAAAAAAGAGGGATGGGACAGAGAGAGACAGGGAGAGAGAGAGAGAGAAAGAGATGAGGACAGTGCAAGAGAGAGAGAGAGATTTCACTCAATCTCATGCTTGTTGCTTAGAGAAATGTTAGGAACACATTCCCAGTGAAATTGATACAAACTGAAGTTATTTCTCAAGAGAGAAAATGCATTTACATGCAACTAAGAGGAAAAGATTCATTAATGCAAGCTCTTCATGTTTAACAGTTCAGACTCCTTTGCAGTTAGAAATTTTATGATTCACCATAGGAGAGATTGGGAGGGTGAGGGGAAAGGCAGGTGGTACAAAATGCTGAATTTAATTTCCTTCCCAACTTGAAAATTTCTGAAGTGCTGCACATTCTAATAGGACTTTTAACCATCTTTGGTTTTGTCAGAAAATGTTCTTCTTTTCTCTTTTAACTAGATGACAGGGACCAATTAAATTAATGAGCCTCACAAAAGTATTTCCCTCGGCAAATGGCAGGCTGTATTAATGTTTGCACAGTGCACTCTCTGAGCTGTAAGTGTCTATGCTAAATGCCTGTGCTGCACAAGATACGTTCCTGTGCTCTTGGCTTCCGCTGCAATATGTATCTTAAGAACCAGATTCCATGTTTTAATGTTACATGTAACTTAGGCACATGTGGAGAATGTGAGCTATTAGAGGTGTAAACAGGAGTCATCTCTTTATGTGACTCACATCACTGAGTCAAATTAGATATTTAATAATAATAAGTACAATTTCTTAAATAGTGATAAAAAAAGTCTTAGAGATGCTAGAAACATGTTTGTTCAAATTGTTCAAATACATTTTTGATACTGATATGACTAAAACATCATTATAATCTCTCTAACACTGTAATTAGACATACTGCATAAAACAGTGAAATTACTAGAGCTCAAGAAGCTAGAAAAATAGGATAATAAATAATGTATTATTCTATTATTGTAAAAGCACAGTAAAAGTACAATGGACATTACTAGTTACACATAGAATTTCTCTGAAAAGACTCCAGTGTCTTTGTTTATTCAGCTTCAAAAAACTATCAAAATATGAATCCACTGGTTTTTGTGTATCTTGTTTGTACCAGTTAATTTCATCTTAAAACAATACTTTGTACATCAGTATTTACATAAAAGCTTTTCTAGAGTGTGTACAATTAAAGAATCTTTTAAACATGCATTCAGAATTGTGACTCTTTGGCTGGGGAGATATCTCAGTGGTGTAAGTGCTCGGCTGGCAAGTGTAAGGACCTGAATTCTATTCCCGGTACCACATGCTGTCCCAGCCCAGGAACTGTGGGTGTACCATGCAGGTCCTACAACTGGGCATAGTGGTGCACCTGTTATCCCAGTGCAGGGGAGGCTGGGACAGGAGGATCACTAGGAGTCTGAACTGTGTATTGAGACCCTATATCCAGCTTAAAACTTTATTTTTAAAAATTGTAACTCTACATGTAATTATCATATGCCATGTCAGTCCCACCCCCAGGGTGCACTGAGACAGCAATTGAGCCTGGGCTGGTGGCTCACCCCTGTAATCCCAGGTCTTGGGAGGCTGTGAAATGGAGGATCACTACGAGTCTGATCTAGAGACATGGAACACCCTGTAGACCCTGCCCTAAAATATAAAAAAAAATCATCATTAAAAAAGTATTAATAATACTGAGTTTTATGGAAAAAGATAATCTATCAATATGACAATTAGCCATATTTCAAAGTTTACTTGACTTTTTAATTTGTTATAAGGTAGTGTCTCACTGTCTATATGCAACAAAACCATTTTCAACATAATCTAGTGAAATTCCAAATTGTAATGAGCTGATAATTTAGCTTAGGCTATACATTGTAGAATTATATCATATTTCTATTAGTTTTGTGTGATGTATTGCTAATATTAATATTTTCTAGGCTTCATGGTTACCAAATAATTCCCCTGATTTACTATTCTGCCTTGAAGCATATGATTGCACTTAAAAAAGTTTTAGAACCAGTAACATTCTCCATGTACAGAGACACTGAGAGCTGATACATAGTTGGCAGTCAAAGTACAAGCAGCAAAAGGGACTTGATTCACACTGGTGCTTATAACATGTAGACACTGTACATCCACCAGTTACACATTCAGGCCACTATTCTCTAGGAAAAATTCACCAAAGACAACTAGGCAAGTGATTTTTTTTCTATTAAAGTTAGAGTATGTCTAAGAAAAATGAATGAATAACTTTAAGGTGTAAAGGTTAGAAGACTGTGTGACTATATCAACTTGGCTGGGTAAGAAACACCTAGTAGATTAGCAAAGCACAATTCTGGTTGTGTTAGTGAATGCTTCACATGCAGGCCAGTGAGCTGAGAGGGAAAGAACCACCCTAACTGTGCCCGGGGACCAACAGTATAGTCTTCTAACATGGATGAAATAAAGAAGGGTAAGGACATGTGCCCATTTTGAAAGGCCCCAGTCTCTTGAGTGGGCCCATCCTTTGCTGCCATCATCTTTGCACATTATTTTCTAGCTCAAGCTTTTTCAGCTTCAAAGCCTTCAACCTTTGTCTGGTGTGGCCTCGACCCAGAAAACTCTTCAGCTTTCATTTTTCTGTGGTTGAACAGACACTGGATCCTCTGGCTCTCCTGCAGACAGCCATTGAGGACTTTTTCTACCTCTTATCTTGTAAGACTGACTAATAAGTGACCTTGTATAATTATACAAATTATAATTGATAATTTTCTATCAATTCTATTCCTGTAGAGAACTACAACCAATAAAACAGTCATTAAGTACATGCATGTTTTGAAAACACACATTTAGAGTGCTACTTTTTGGTCCAGAGGTAATAAGATGATCCGCAGTTAACCACTCTTTCCTGACATCTACAAGTTGGGAAAAATATAGAACCACCTGCTTTCAGACTTTAGAAAATAGGCATCATTGACCAATCCTTGAGACAAAAGAAGAAGGTGCGCTCTGCCTCTGCTTGATCTTTCAGCCAATAAGTGACTTACAAAGCACAACATAAAGACTTCTAGTAGCATTTGGGAATCTGAGTGGTGGAGGAAACACACACTGGAGTTGGAGAAAGTTGAGGATTCTAGAACTTGAGACACAAAGTTCACAAAGGAAGAAAATGAACCTATCCAGAAATTTGTTGGTGGCTCACTTTGCATGTTGGTTGAACATCAATCTGTACATTTAAAAGGTGAAGTGTCATGGAACTGGAAAAATTAAATTCTGTTGGGAAAATTACATGGAAGACCTAAAAAAACACCAATTTTCAGAGCTCATACAGAGTTAGCAATTAAGAGTTCTCTATGCTGACTCAAAAGCTTACATATAAAGCAAAATACCAATAATACATGTGGTAAATTTGAGGCCAATAACAAAATCTGGTAAATTCAGAGAAACACTAAATCTTATTATAATCACATACCAAATAATCAAGTCAACATTTTATCAATGCAATACAAAGCAACACTGTATAACAGAAGATCCAAGGACAGCTCATTTTCTTGAATTTTGATAAAGAGGAGACCAAAGTGAAGCACGGCTCTCATCATTTTTAATTAGAGTGCTTGTAAATTGGAAAATAAATCTTAATCCCTACCTCACACCTTGCACTGAAATCAACCCCAGCAAGATAATACATCTAAGTGTGAAAAACAAATCATAAAAGGTCCTAAAATAGTCTTGTACAATAGTAAGTGTAAGATATTTATAGTTACATGTTCATGAAACAGGTAAAGAGTTTTTTTTTTAATAGGCCACATATCTCTAACCATAAGGAAAAATATGACCAGCACAGACTACATTAAAATTCAAAATGATTGCTCAACAAATTATATTCTAAGGAAAATGATAAGAACAAAATGTAAAAAGAAATTTGTAATATTTTGTTCAGGAAAACACATCCAGAAATATACAGTAAAAAATGTTGGCCAAACAAATAGAATAAAATGTACAAAATATTTAAGGAAATACTCTTAAAACAGATCAGTGCTATTGAATAAATAGCACACTGAATAGAATAAAATGTACAAAATATTTAAGGAAATACTTCATAAGAGAGAATATTGAATAGCCAATATGCATCAGTTGTATTAATCAACAAAATCATGAAAACTAAATCTATGAGATAGCAATCAGTAAAAGAATAAAACTGTTAAAAATAGAAAAACAGCAAGCATTCTGTACAATGTGGAACAAGGAAAATCTTCATGTCCCATTGATGGAGATGTACATATTGTAACTCCTTGTATAATGGTATTATCTACTAAAGTCAGCATCTACCTATTGCATTACCTCTCAATGTCACTTCTGTGGTACATACTCCAAAAAGTGAGTATCCATATATGTATATCTATATTTGTATCTATCTACATAAACATAAAACATGATAAAAAAGTGAAAATAATTTAAATGCCCATCAACAATAGATTTAATAAATAAGTGTGATATAGCCATACAATCAGAAGTTTATCAATCCCCTTTTCCACCAAAAACAAACAAACAAACAAAATAAAGAGTATTTCAACAAAGAATACATTTTTTAAAAAATCAGTTTAGTTTCAGCCTCAGTTCTTGTATTTAAAGATCCTTTAAACTTGTCTAGCTCATTAATATTTCCTATCAGTTGTGTGCCTATAAAATAGGCATCCATACCCAGTCCTAGCCCAGGTCCGGTGAGTGTGTGGAGAGCTTCCTGCTACCCTGTGCCAGCAGGACCAGTCCCAGCCCAGGCGCAGCATGGGCCGGACCCTCTCCCACCACCTCGGGCCGCCCCACACCACTCCGCCTTACCTCCCCACCCCTCCCGCCGAGTAGGAATTTCGGCCGACTCCCGGGAACCCCCAGACCCAGTACTAGCCCAGGTCCGGTTAGTGTGTGGAGAGCTTCCTGCTAACCTGCACCGGTGGGACCAGTCCCAGCCCAGGCGCAGCATGGGCCGGACCCTGTCCCACTCCCTCGGCTGCCCCAAACCACTACACTGTAACTCCCCCACCCCTTCCGCCCAGTAGGTATTTCTGCCGAGTTCCGGGAACGCCCAGACCCAGTCCTAGCCCCAGTCCGCAGAAGGAAGGAGCTGAGCACAGCAGCTACACCTAAGCCAGACGCAGCTAGATAAGTCCAAACTCTGTAGAGCTCCACCTTAACTTCAGTACATGTGAAGGTTATAACTACAGCAAATATCTACAAAAAAGAGCAGAGGACAGTGCTACACAAAATGACGAGAAGGAACAAAATGACGAGAAGGAACAAAATGCAACCAAGCCCACCCGTAACAAGTGCAGAGGACACTAACACAGAAAAAACTGGAAAACACACAGCGGAAAGCAATGAATCAACAGCTTCTGAAATAAAACAGCTGCAGAAAGATATAGAAGACCTCAGATTGGAAATGAAAAAAGAAATCCCTGAATTAAT
>NW_004524688.1:517299-519279 GCF_000260255.1 Octodon degus
GAATAGAATGATTTTTTTCTAATGGTGTTTGTAAGTAGGATCACAAGTCTGCATCTTGTACAGCAATTAACCACTAAGAAGAATATATGCAGTGTAATATTTGTTGAAACTGTACTTTTGATTTGATTTGAAACTGTCTCATTGCTATATGTTTATCAATAAAACTTTGAAAAGAAAAAAAATAGGCATTCAATCTGTCTGTCTCAATGGTGGAGTTCACAAAAACAATGATGCAGTAATATACATGAACAGTAGCCAGCCTGGTCATCAACCACCTCCTGCAAAACACTCATCGATATTTCTCATTCTTAGACAAAATCTGGTTTGTTTGGGTTTTTTTTTGTTTTGTTTTGTTTTGTTTTTTTTTTTTTGCTTTTTATTTGTATTCTACTTAATCTGCAATAAATTATAGTTTGAAATTCTGTTTAAAATATGTAGACTCTCTTCTATTAATTTACATAATTTATTTGTTTTTATGTTCTTTTTAGTTTTACCTTGTTAGATCATCCACAATTCTCATAGGCTAGGCTGATATTTTCTACCTAGCCATCCTGCCATTTGATGTCCTTTTTCTTATTCATATTAAACAGTGAATTTCAATTGGAGGATCTACTTTCTTACTAGTGAACACATTGGTAACTTTGATGTTGTGTGTAGGATAAAAAAAGTAGATTAACTTTTCACAAAATTTGAATCTATTCTTTTTTTAAATATTTGTAACACAAAAGCCATCTGAGACAAGATTCCCCACTCTAGCCTCCCATTCTTCCTTTGTGAGCTCCTGCACCATTGATGGTGATGATTTGGTAATAATAGCCATGTCTGGAGAAAACTACCATCAGTTTATTGACTGGAGGATGTCTCATTATGGCAAGAGAAAATAGGCTGCAGGAACATAACTCCTATCACCCCCCAGGGCATAAGGAACTTTTAAAAATACAAAAATATTTCATGATTCACATAAATTTTATTGACATTAAAAATAATTTCCCTATGGATGTAAGAGAAGAATAATGTACATGAGTTGGTAAAAATTTCTGTCCTGTTACTTACCTTTCTCATCCGCAAAGCTCCAGTTCTCTAGAACAGTTCTCATTTAGGAGTACCTGACAATTGTGATATGGTAAAGAAGTCTGGTGCTAGGTCTTAAACTTTGTAAACACTTTTTGTTTCTATAGATTTGTCTAAGCACAGTTCATAAAGAAGCATATATATAATTAGATATCTCAAGATTTTGACATATTTACCTGATGTATACACCCACTTGCAAAAACCATCAAATTAGGTTACACAGTTGCATCACTCTCAAAAATTTATTCTAATTCTTTTAATTTCTCACAGAATTCTTTGTGCTTGATATTCAAACAACCCCTCTTTTGCTTTCTTTCCCTTTTTCCAATCTGTTTTTCCCATAATTTTATTGATAAACAAATAGCAATGAGACAGTTTCAAATTAAATTCGTAGGACAGTTTCAATAATTAACACATTGCATACATTCATCCTAGTGGTTGATTGCTGTACAAGATGTGGACTTGAGATCCTATTTACAAACACCATTAGAACAAATCACTCTATTCATTAAGAGAATGTAACTATGTATCCGTCCTAACCACTTTGAATACACAAATACAAAATGGACATTCATCTGTATACCCTTTTTTTGTTAAGTTCCATTATTTGAATATTATAGGTGTGTAACCTCAGCAAAATATTCTAAAAGAGTCCAGTAGCCCATATAATTATTTATGCCTATTTTTAAAATATAATCTAATTTTTAAATGTTTTTTTATCATATTCTGTAGGGACTTAAAGTTCAACATATCAATACTTGAGGAGAAATACCTGTCCCATATTATGCCTAAGATGTTTGATATACAGACAGACAGTAAGGTTAAGCTTAACAGCCTAAGTTGTATGGTAATAACAATAAGCTTCTCTTCTGGATGGTTAACAACCTAAGTTTGCAGACCAAAATTAGA
>NW_004524688.1:520388-550751 GCF_000260255.1 Octodon degus
AAAATGAAATACCTTGGAATTAATCTAACTAAAGAAGTCAAAGATCTTTTCAAGGAAAATTACAGTACTCTGAATAAAGAGATCCTAGAGGATTTCAGAAAATGGAAAGATATCCCATGCTCCTTGATAGGAAGAACCAACATTGTGAAGATGGCCATACTCCCAAGATTGCTGTACAGATTTAATGCAACCCCTATCAGACTACCACCGACATACCTCACAGACCTGGAGAAATCATTCCTAAAATTTATCTGGAACCAGAAAAGACCTAGAATAGCGAAGGCAATTCTGGGCAATAAAGACAAGGCAGGAGGCATTACAATTCCTGACTTGAAATTATATTACAAGGCTACTGTGATAAAATAAGCATGGTACTGGCAACAAAATAGACCTGAGGATCAGTGGAATAGATTAGAAGACACTGAAGCCCATACGAATACTTTCTTTCCTCACAGATGAACTTTCATTAGGTTTTGGCAGATGAAGTAATACAAAATGTAACTTTTATGTGGCTTACATTCTTTCACTTAATCTGATTACTTTAGTTTCATTTTTGTCCACACAGGCATCAGCAGCTCATTCTTTTTTAAAATCTCATTATTTCACTTTGTGTATACTAAAATTATCTGTCTATTCACCTGTTCTTGAAAATTTGAATTATTTCTGTTTTTGAGCTACTATAGATGAAGATATCATGAATAATTTTGCACAAGTCTTTAGGTAGAGGTATAATTTCAGTTCTCATTAATAAACATTTCTGGATAATATGTTAAACATATATTTAACTTTTTAAGTACTTTTTAATTGTTGGCAAGAGTGACTGAATTATTTTCATTCCCAGCAGTGATAGGAAAAAATACTAACTAGCTGTTGCATATTTGTGTGAATACTTAGTTTGGCTTAACACTTACTTTTGCCCATTTGGGTGAGTACTAAGGACATCTCATTATTCTGGTTTAGATTTCTTTAAAAACTAGTGTGTTTGGAACCTTGTCATGTGCTTATGTATTGTCTATTTAGTTCTTTTAAAAGTATCACTTTAAGTTTTTGTCTTTTACTTAATATATTATTGTCGAGACGTATGGATATTTTTCCCAACAAATGAAATTTTACTGAGAAATGTCTGGCAAATATATATCCAAAAGGCTCTTGGAATCAGAAGTTACAGTACAGAAGTATGGCAAATTTAAAAACCAAGCTAATGTACTATGGAGAATTTCTTCTCAGAATCACAGGGGATAATCTTTGAAGTGGTTAAATTTTTTAATAGAAAGCATGCCAAATTAATTCCTAGATAGATTTACATTTCAATACTTTATTTTTTGGATTTAAATCTTACTCTACCTTCTCACCCATATTGAATGCTTTCTCTCTACTTCCTTAGCACCATTAAAACAAGTCTTTTAGAGCCTACACATTTTAATGTATTCTTATGTTGCCTTTCCTAAATAAACCTTTGCTTTTGGAACAATTTTTAGTGCACAGAAAAATTGTATAGATAATACAAAAAATTATCATATAATGTTCACCTAATTTCTGCTAATATTACACAGCCACACTACTTTTCAACACCAAACACCAACTTCCACACATCGTTTTTAACAGAACTAGATATGCCCATTGAATTTGAGGGAGTTTTCCACTAATGTTCTTTTTCTATTTCTGAATCAAACAGAGTATTACATTGCATTTATAAATACTTACAGCTTCTTTCATGCATATTATTTCTCTTCTCCTTCATAATTTTCATGACCTGGATGGTTTTTGTGCAATGTCTATTAATTTGGATTCTTCAAGTATTTTTCTCATAACCGGACTGAGATCAGGAGTTTTAAGGAAGAAGATCATAGACCAAGGATTGTGAACCTTTCAGAGTTTTCAACACTACCAACAGCCTGCTGTGGCTCAAGCATCATAGGTTCACCACATGGCCATAGATGCACCTTGCTAATGGTAGCCTATCATACTCACAAGATGCCAACTTCAGTTTTCACCTATGGCATTAACCCTCAAGATCATGGATAGGTCTGTTTTCTTATCTATATTGATTCTATTTGTCCCTTATCCTTACTCTATGCTTTAAAAGTGAATTAAGTCTAGATCATATTCAAAAGAGGAATTGGCACATTGTAAAGCCAAACTATGGAGTAATATTTCTTATGCAAAATGAGTCCTCATGAATTTAGTAACTTTAAGCCCCTCCCATTTGTCATCGCACAGTTTCACAGCCCAGGATCTGAGCGTGGCTTAGCTGTGCCCTCCACTCCAGGATCAAGTTAAAGTCTCTGCAGTGCTGTGGTCACGTTTGGTCCTCAGAGCCCCTTCTGAGCACATCGGGTTGTTGTTAACAGGAAACAGTCCCCTGTGCTCATCATGCCAATACTCCCATGTCCCGCAGGCTGTTAACCAGGATTGCTCTGCACGTCCATACAACTGGCCTCAAGTACTGCCACATGGTCAGCTGCACAGCTGCTCACAACACAACTGTCTGCTTGTTTCCAGGCCTAGGAGCTGCCTGCTTACAAAGGACAATCTCTTTCTTGGAATAACTCAGAAGTTAGTAGATCAGTTAGGAGATCAGTAATCCTAGTGATGAATTCTATCACATCGTCAGGCCCTGGGAACTCTAGCAGAGGGAGGTTATGCAAAGTTCATATGCTAGAGGGGAAAGCCCATGGGGATCACATAATTCTTTCTATGACATACTGAGTTATAAGAGTTCCTCACAGATACAAATCATCTGTCAGATACATAGTTTACATTTTTTCTATGCAGCTTACGTTTTTATTGCTGTAAAAATGACTTTTGAAAACCTAAATTTTGATTATGTTAACTGTTTAGATTTTTATTTTATTTAAATTTTTTATGTTTGTACCAATTCTACAGGGTTTCATTACACAGATCAGACTCTTAGTGAGCCCCCTGTTTTCAGTCTCACAAGCACTGGGATTACAAGCATGCACCACCAAGCCTAGACTCAATCACTGTCTCAGCGTACTCTGGGGGCAGGGTTGGCATGGCACACCAGGAATCACCCAGTCCCTGCATTTTTTATTTTACAGTTTGTGTTTTTATTATCCTACTTAAAAACTGTTTATCTCATCTAATGGCATTAAAATATTCTTCTTTATTCTCTATTGCAAGTGCCAAAGTGCCAAGGCAGTGAAATACAGAAAAGAAAATCTTTCAACACACAGAGCTGCAACAAGTGTAATCTTTCAAAAGTGAATGGTATCTTTTTCCACATGTAATTTACAAATGTATATCAAAATGGACCACAGACTGAAATGTAAAACATGAAACAATGGCATCTTCATTGGTAATATCAAATTAACTGTTATAAACTGTAGAAGTGATAATCATTGGAGCCAAAGACATCTTTGTTCACCTAATATCCATTCCAAGGAAAAATACTTAATCCTTGCTCCACTCTGTGTCAGGTATTGGAAGAACAGTTTTGAAGTCCTTGTTGACAAGAAACTGATATGGAAATAGATAAATTTTAATAAAATAGTGACAGTGATAAACATCTAAAAATACATTTAGCAAATTCACCTGTACATTCCTGTGACATGGCAATCTCAGGCATTTACCCAACATTACATAAGAATATCCACTTTCTGTTAGAGCTGTCTTCCTGCAGATTATTATACAGACTGGAGAAACATTTGTACAATGTGTTTTCTAGAATTAAAAAGTGAACAGAAGTAATCAAATGTTAGATCACAAGAAGAGTTCTTTCTCATAATGAAAATGTTTAGTGCCAAAAGTGTTTCAGACTTTGAGAACTTTGGGAGGGCCAAAGAGATTATGCAGTAGTGAGAAAGTGTATACATATAAAAATGAGATATGTGAGGAGAAGAACTCCAAGCTTAAGCAAAATACGTATATTTTTCTCTACAAACTTCAGTATGCCTGTAGATAGAGATCACTTTCATGAGGTCAAGTATGGAATTTCTCACGTTCATTGTCAGTATTCAAACAATTTCAGATTCTAGGTCATTGCAGATTTCAGATCTTAGAATCAACATATACTCAGAGTATACCATTATGTTTTTTTCATTTCATTGTATAATCTTCTGTTTACAAACAACTATTTTTCTTCTTCTGTATTTTGCTACAGGAAGTAACCTCATCACATAACTTTTACCAGATGACTTCTGGAATTATTGAATGATTTACCATTAAAGATAAAGCTAGAAAATTTTTCCATATATAATATTTATTAATAAGATTATTTATTAATAATATTTGATAAGATTTCCCTTTGCTTTTAATTTTTTTGAGTGTTTAACAAAAATATACTCAACTACTTCTTTTCTGTGTGTGGTACCAGAGATTGAACTCAGGACCCTGTGCATGACAGGCTGGCACTTATGCACTGAGCTATCTCCCCAGCCCTCAACTACTTCTTAATGCAACTATTAAGAGCAATTGTTCAAAGAATGTTATTGAAGGGCCGGAGAGATGGCTCAGTAGAATAAGTGCTTCCCTGCCAAGCGCAAGAGCATGAGTTCAATGCCAGATTCCGAAAACAAAAAAAAAGATGACCATATAAAATCAAAGGAGTAAAAAATCTTCAGAATGAGCTGGAAGAACAAAAACAAACTAATGAACTTTCTGCTATTAAAATCTGAAATGAAAAGAGATAGAAGGAATAATCACCCAACAAACATGTCCAGTCCCCAGGTTATTGTCACAAACACTTTCTAGAAGGAATCAAGGGCTCTGAAAGGAATGCCTGTTTCTTTTCTGGGGGGGAAAAAAAGATAAATCCCAGTCTTTCAAATACAAAGAGGCCATAAATGTTCTATACGATTATGGGATCTCATCAAAGAACAAAAAAAGCCAAACAAAAAACTTCAAGTCTAAGTGTTCAAGGTCAAATTGTCTGAACATCACAGATGTTCCCTATTTCAGTGTTGGGGCCATGATGACTCACTTAGAGAAAGTGATATAGGGAAGGAATGGGATATTTTATCTTTCAGCATTTAATCTGATTGCCTCTTTTCATAAAAATCTTATATTATAGTGGAAAAATTGTTTTTATGGAGCAAATATCTTAGCTAATGAAGATTGAGTGATAGCACTACAAAATCATCATTTTGCATCTTGTATTGACAAAATGTCTCCAGACAATTTCATTGAAAGTAAAAATGAGCTGCTAAAGCTTGATGAGAAACTAAAAATGGACAGATCACACTGACTCCCCACAAAAAAAAATCACTTCAAAACATGAATCAACCAGGTAGTAGGGGCCTGATGATGAAATATGAAAAGTACCTCAGGAAAAGAATAACCTAAACTTTTAGGTAAATGTTCAAACATACCATAAGGTATCCACTGATCAGTGTGCATTCTAAAAAGAATTTTTTTTACAACACAATGTTGAAAAAAAAAGAAAGAAAAACAGTGATATTTTCCCAAAGTACACATCTCATTATATCTATGCTCTAAGTTCAACTTTTTATATCTGAATCTCCTAAGCCACAGTGAACACTAAAATGTCTAGCTAATGTAAGGTAAAGCCCTTCATGGTGAGGTCCACTATATTGGTCCACTATATTGATCTACTTTGTTTTATACCCTTCCATATGTATCCTGCAATTTGATCATATTTACTCTTTGCTTTCCTTAGTTTTCTGTGGATAAACTATCCCTACAGGAGGTGCTGTCTCCATTAATACCTAAGTGAGGCATCATCAGTCAACTCTGGCCATAAGTGGACAATCTCAGTCTAATGGGTCATAAGAGTGCCAGGCATTTGGCACTTTCCAGAGTACAGTCTCCCTTGCTTGGACAAATGTCCTCTTCCCAGAGAGGGATAAAATGCAAGACCCATGGAAGGCTTAGCACAAGCTACAAACTTCTTAGAAGTTTCATATGGCCTGGAGAAGATGAGGAGCAAGTGAAAAGAAATGTGAGGTCAACTTGTGGGTTTCTCTCTGTGGTTAACTGAACTATCAATGTCTAGGGTTGTGAGACAACTAAGGTTCCAAAACCAAAATAGATTCAGTTCTCCAGGAAGTCTATCATGTTTTGAAACTCCTGCCTTGACTGGCATTAACCCTTCAGTTTATATCATGAGGGCATCTTGGAGAAGGGAGTTAATGAAGTACTTTGGAAATATTGTAGTATTATACACCTAGTATGGTAGTATATGCTCAGCAGTTTTAAAGTCTCTGAGCTCTGGACACTCACTGAAATTTTGAACTGTGAATGTTTTCTTGCTTCTGTTTCCACATTCATGAATCCCCTTTTCCTTCTTTAAGTAACCTTGAGTCTGCCCTGCTCATCCCAGCTGGGCAGTGTGGACTATGGATCTATACTATATGGATGGGCAGGTTCCAAATAATAAGGAAATAGAAGGGAGAATCCTGGGTAGACTCTAACTTTAAGCTAAGCTAAATTGTCTTCCAAGTAACCAAATGAATACAATTTTAGAGAATTAAGCATTTACTCTAGGCTTTGGTGAAGATGTCTACTGTGATCTTTATCTATGATTTATGAAGTTTTACAGCCACCTGAAAAAAATATTCTCATCCCTCCCTATTATACTGTCATCCATGTGTTCCCTGAATTTTTACACAACAGCTTCAAAATTTTCTCAATCAGTGCTTCGAAGAGTTGCAAGAACTGGTATTTTGGGGAATGAGTTCAGAGAGGAATAGGAGTGAGGAATCATGTTCATCTCTGATCTTAGACATGTTTTCTTATTGAATCTGCCAAAATGTTCTTGACACAATCTTCAGAATTGGTTGATATAAATTTCAGTCTTCCAATAGATCCTGCTACTGGCATTCAGTACAAAACTTGAGCAGCATCCAAATCTCACTGGGCCTCATTTACCTCTATATTAAGAAAAAGGTCTAAAATGGAAACTCACAGAAGAAGGGCCACAGACTCCCTTGATAGCTCCTCCAACATCCAGACAGAAGTGCCACAGACAAACTTCACTCCATGCTTTGGTGCTTGTTCACTGAAGTCCAAATTTATACTAGGAAGAAACAAGAACTAGTATCAATCCAGATGGATAAAAAGGGACCAGTAAGGTAGGCATGCCAAGGCCTGGAGCCATAAGGGTAGAATGGTAGTTTGAGGCTAATGAAGAACTGATCTATATCTGAGACACAATTCTCTCGTGCCAGTTTCTGAGAGCCCGATAAGAAAGCAGTGGTCAGGAAGTACCTGCTCCAAGTGATAAAGGTCCAGAGGTTTAACCATACATTTGTTGTTTGAGTCTAACTGCACAACAGACCCCCAGTGTCATTGCATGGTGCTGAATTATAAGACAACAACTAAAGCACAGCAACAAAAACAATCTTCATTTTGCCTGTCTTAGTAGGGAATTAGGAAGGGAACCATGAGAAAGCAACATTCCCTTCTCTCCCAAGCTAAGATAAGCAGAAACTTGGTGCCCTGAAAAATGCTAATAGGTTCTCAACAGAAAAGCAGAATCTGTGACCAAATAAATTTGGCAATCCTGGCTATCTAAAACAATAGCATTCTTTTCCAAAAGACTTCACAGATTTTAAAAAATGTGTTAATATGCATGACAATTCTCTAAGACTCTATGGTATTTCCCATACTCATTTAACTTTCAGGGTTTTTTTTTTCTTCTTTTCAAAACTCCTATTAGCATCTCATTGGCATTTGTGGTCTGTGCCACTCAATTTGGGAAACATTAATATAGTTTCATTTACATTTCAATGGTAGCCAAGACATAAGCCCCATGAGAAGGCTTCCACTGTGTTTGGCAATAAACCCCCCTCTGAAGCCGACTTCTGCATGCCAGGACAGAAGCAAAGCAAAGCCAGTCAGTGTATCGAGTGACCCAGCGCCTGAGCCCGAACACCTCTAAATCCACATGGATGGCTGCAGAATCATTGTAACTGACAGTGTCTGGGCAGGTCCTATTGTATGCCCAAATCTCCAGGGGTTGAGAAAGTCTTGTGGAAGGACCTACATCCCATGTGACAAATGGAATAGGAATGAAGACTGAAAAAGGCAGGAAAAACTCATGTTATAAATAATTTAAACAGAAAACAAAGGATAGGTGCTATGGAACAGGGAGTTAGGTTTTTTGGATATGGGAAGAGGATCTTGGAAGAGGAAAGGATGATAGGGGAAAGAGGGTGTTAAATGTTCAAGGTGTGATACATATACATAGCAACTACCTAGAATGGGTGTAATTATTTTGATTCATAAGATATGCTAATGAAATAAATTCAAAGAAGAATGAAGAAAGCAATAGGGCCAGCCAGAAGGAGGATCTCAAGAAGGCCTAAGCTTCAGAGAAAGCTCCTGGTGACCTGAAACAGCTGGGTGAACTGCCCAGCCTTCAGGAAATCTGGGTTTCTCTCAACTGTGGAAATCCTGGGAGTTGGGGGAAAGGAAAGGAAAAAAAGAAATCTGAGGAAAGAAGGAAAAGGAAGGAAGAAATAAACCTTGTGCCTTGGAAGAGACACTGAGAGCTTCCCGGTCTAATCATCTACTGAAAGACAGCTTCCAACATTGTACAGAGAGAAGAGACATCCACAACTAAGACTGAGAGTCAGGCACTTGCCCAAGATGGAGGGCAGATGGCTGGTGGAGAGCAGCTCATGGAAAAGCGCACAAGAGAAGTGGGTAAGCCCAAGGTGCAAGGTGGATGGCTTTGGTCAAGCATCAAAGGAAGAAAGGGCAGTGAAGGGAGAGAGAGAGAGAGAGAGAGAGAGAGAGAGAGAGAGAGAGAGAGAGAGAGAAAACAGGTGGGGGGTTCACAGAGCCTGCAAGACACGTTTCTCAACAGACACCCAGGTGAGGACATGCATTCTTGACTGGAACCCCAAGACACTCAGAGATTTATAGAGCTCCCTGAGGAGAAAGGCCAGGGATTCTGACTGAAGCAAAGAGAAATGCATCAATTCCCAATTGTGTGAACTGCCCTCGTATACCACTGTCATGTTTGTGATTTCTGTAGCCTCTGGACAAAAGTCCTGCACGGGAGCTTCACAAGGGAAGTCGGAGAGGGGCACTCCAAAGCTAGAAAATATGTAGACGTTCTTCATTCACCTATAAAGGTTTGGTTAGTATTGCCTAAGGAGGACTGGGTACTCTTGGCTTTGGGTGAGAAGAGCTGAAGTCAGCAGCCCTTCTAAGCAAGAGTAGCTCTCAGGGGTCTGTCAGTCAGGGGGCAGCCCTGACCTGAGCAGACAGGAAGCCTACAGTGCCTCACACCATGCTGTCCCCATTTCTTTCCATGTGTCTCTTTAAGCCATCCACCAGATTTACAATAAGGATGTCCATCCACCATCATAGGATTTTAAAAGAACAAAACAGGGAAAAATAAATCACAGAATTTGGGGGAAAACATAAAAGAGTTTCCAGTAATGGGAGATTTTCTATTCTACAAAAATCCCACTTGCATACAGACTGAGATTTTAAGTCTCTAATGAAAATATAAAACTTGTTTAATTCTGGGTTGAGTAAAACATTTTTAGACTCTTCTTGAATCACAAGCCTGTACTTGATGTCTTCTGATAGGTAAAGCACAGGAGCACGTCTTCAGCACACCTAGAGATCAAGCATTCAAGGAGAGGGGTCCAGGAGAAGTTCTGATGCAAAAATATGGGAGTGTTTCTCCAGTTCTCCTTTTGCATCCAGCCCATTGCCTCCTCCTCTGGGTCCATGATGTCATTATTTCAGCATATAATTAATATAAATTTAGCAGTGAAGCATTTTTCTTTTCATGTTAGTTCTTTGCAATGTCTAGTGTATTTTTTACTAATAGCACATCTTAGTTTGACTAGATTCATTGGGTAATGGCTACAGAAGCAAAGTCAAAACCGAAAGCTTTGACAAGTAATATAAATCTTAATAACTAATGAATTGAGTAGTATTAACTACAAGTTTATTAATGCACATTGTAATATGGAAAATATCATTTACAATGGCCATAAAAATTTTCATGTAATGCAAAATATTTTTGTATACAAATCTTCTTTAGAAGGAAATTATACTTTAATGAAACATGCCTAATATTATGTACGTAAATAACCATCTCGTGTCACCAAGTATAAAGCTGATTATAAGAGCTTCATTTCCACCCAATTTGACGCATCATTTCAATAATTTCAACAAAGACATGGTGTCATTGAATAAGGTGAATAAATGATGAACATTAGAAAGTTAGTCCTGAAAAGTGAGGAAAATTCAGGCTCAAAGAGCTTGTTAACACAGCGAATATGAAAATCTATTTTCTGGGATTTCAGTTTATATTTCTCTGATTATTCTAAGACATTAAACATCTGTCCATACTTTTTAAAAATTGATTTTTCTCTTGTGACATGACTAAAAATTATTTGCCTTTTTCTCAAATGGTGTGTGTGTGTGTGTGTGTGTGTGTGTGTGTGTGTGTGATCCACAGAAACCTCTTTTATTCTGGATGTCATTTTTTCACCAATAGTCAAGTAAATACTTTCTACAAGTATGTGGCTCGCATTCTATTTTTAGATAGAACTAGCTGTCATAGCTGCCTCTCTCCTTAGATTGTACCAGTTATTGTTCCTTGCTTGACTGGGTGTTCAACGTACATATGGTCTAGATATAGCCATGGCTGGAAGTCAGGTACGTAATGGATGATATACCACACCTCCCCACGAACTATGACATGGACACAGGATAGTTTTTGTATTCTTTAACACAGAATATGATTTCTTTTCTTTTCGCCTTTACTGAAAGAGCTCTCTCTTTACTGAGAGTTTTTGTTTGCTTGCTTTGATTGTTTTTTTTTGGGGGGTTAGGGGTTTTTGTTTATTTGTTTGTTTTGAGGCAGGCTTTTGCTATGTAGCTGAGACTGACCTCAAAGTCATAGCAGTCCTCCTGCCTCAGCCTCCTGCTTCCAAGTGCTTGGATTAGAGTCATGTGTCAGCATACCAACCTGTTTGCTTTGCTTATAATTTGTGTAATAGGTACTGATATCTATCTAATAATTATTCTCCATTAATACAATATATTTTGTTATTTTGATGGTATTGGGACAAACAATTATTCCTGAAATAGTCTAAAATTTGGTGATATGTGTTACCTTATTATTAAAATTTGCTGAAATATTTATTGTGGTATTTATATTATTTTTGTAGCTATATTAATGATGTTGGCTTGAAATTTTAAATAATGCTGTTCTCCAGAGGATACATACATATCACATATATTTTACAAAATAATTATTTATTTATTCTTATTTCCAAATTCATTTTTTTTAGTTTATCTTTTTTTTTTTTTCTATTTTTAACCTGGCCTCACATACTATTTCTCTTTTTTTAACAAATGTCATGTATAACTCTAATGATTGTTATGTATAACTCTCATGATTAGCACAATGTTTTTAGAACTTTTGCCCTAGGACGTCTCTGCTAAGTTTTGGATGCCGACTTATGATCTTTTAGCAGTTATCAAAGTGAAGAGATTTGCAGCCCCTTGTGTTTCATTACTTGTGTTACTGAGCCACTATCAGTCTTATGGTAAGTTTTCAGAAAGTGATGCTCTCTTCTCTATTATAAGAGCTTAATTTTTGTCTTTAGTGGTTATCTCTTTTATTACTGTACATTTAAATATGTTATGCTGAATTTGTGACTTTAATTTTATTTAAATATCTGGTTAGTTTTCATAGCCCTTCTTGAACCTCGCTTCTGTATTTTGTGTTCTTTTCTGTCTAGATCTTTATGGGACATGTGCTTATTTTTATCCTACCACATATGTGCCTTTACCTTCATTTTTATTTTGCACCTTGGGCTTATTCTAGCTCATTTCTGCAGTTTATTCCATGAAACATTTTTTCTGCTTTGTCTCCTATATAATTGCATCCATCTTTTGAATTAAAATCAGTGTGCACACTTTCAAAGGATCTATCTTATTTTTTATCAAGTACACTTCATTATTTATTTTTATCTTTCATTCATTTTAATTAGAAAAAAGGTAAAATAGCAATGAAACTTTCAAAACAGATTAATATTGAAACAGTTTCAATAATTAATACATGGTATATTGTTGTCTTCATAGTAGTTATTCAGAGGATGGATGCAGATGTAATATGTTGTCTAAACAATATTAGGACAAACCTTTCTTCTCATTGAACTAAGAGAAAGTAGCTGTATATCTGTCCTAACTATCTTGTATATACAAATATTTTTGTTACAAAACGGTCCTTTATTTATGTCCCTCTTTTTTGTTTTGTTTTGTCAGAGATGGACTTTCCTGTGCAGTTGGAGAAGCTGTAAAGGACCTTTTCATACTTGAAGCCAGTATAAGGATTGTAGGCCCTTGAATTCAGCAAAATAACCCAATATAGTCCACTAGTCCATAATAGTAACAGGTTGTCAGCAGAACTGGCAATTGTCAGCAGTTGTTGACTTGAGCCTTTTACAGCTCAGCTTATTAATGTGGAATTACTTTTATACCTTGTGGTTATACTTTTCTGCTGGATGACTAAGATCAAGTTGAAATAAGACCTATATAACTAAAAATTTAACTTTTTTTTTTTTTTCAGTACTGGGGATTGAACTCAGGACCTTATGCTTGCCAAGCAGGCACTTATTCTACTGAGCTGTCTCCCTGGTCAAAGTTGAGAATGATTTTTTTTTTTTTTTGACTGGCTCAGGCTGCCTTAAGCACAGGTCTGGTAAGCCAGGTGGAGGTGGGAATCAAACTGCAGTATCCTGTGCCTGACTGAATTTGTATGAGCAGGCACTTAAACAACTGAGCTAACGGGAAGATCCCCTAAAAATGTAATTTTTGTATCTGACAAGGTCAGTCAAATCCCCTCAGTTTTTACCTTGAAACCGTGTACAGCAGCTTGTAGATCTTTTGTCAGTGTCAAACGTGGATGAGTCATGGCTATTGATTGACCAATTTGTTCTCTGTGAAAGCCTGAGAGAATTTTTTGCCTCTAGGTGACTCTCCTTAACCACACTGTACACCATCGATCACTTCCCTCTGTGTCCCATAAGTTCCTTGATCAGAATATTTGGAACACCACTGAGTTACAGGATGTCACAGCACAGGTTCTCTTATGTTCTGAGTCCTCCCTGATCTTGAAGTGCTAGGGCCAAAATATTGGCTATCCTTGCAGCCCCTCTATTTCTCTAATTTTTGGTCTGCAAACTTTAGTTGTTAAACATCCAGAAGAGAAACTTAATGATATTATTATCCTGTAACAGAGGCAGTTGAGCTTAACATCACTGTCTGAATATTGAATGCCTTAGACATAACTTAGAACCATTTTCCAAAAACCATGAAGATTCTAAAATTTAAATCTTTATAGAATGTGAAAAAAATTACTCATTTTTACAGAGAAATTTAGAAATCAAACCATCTATAACACTGTAGCAGGACAATCCTATGGCATTGTTTTCTTGTTTCTTGTATTCTTTTATTACCTTTTTTAAACAAATATTTACTTTAAAGAGAGTATAGCAATAATTGATATGTTAGAAGCAGTACACATTTAGAAGACCAAAATGACAGGTATTTCATGGTTTTAGTATTACACATTTCTATCCTCAGTGTATTTGCTTAGTTCACAGAGGACAACATATAGAGTTAGTCAGAGTGAGAATTCCACCCATTAACAACTATTTTCAAAAACCTGATGGAGATTCTTAGTACCACTGCCTTAACCACTTTGTTTATATAAATGTATGATTTTGCCCCAGCCATATTTCCTAATTTTTCTCCTTTCTCACTCTTCATTATTTAAATCTTAAGCTCTCACTTTCGTTTAACTGTGTTATACCTTTTAATTTTTATTTCTGTTTTTGAGTTATTACACTAGGGAGACAATACAATATTTGCACATGTGGATCTGGTTTATTTCACTTATGAGTATAGTCTCAAGTTGCATGCACTTACCTATGAAGGCTTCAAATTTGTCTTTCTTTATAGCTGAGTACTACTTAATTGTATGAAAATACCACATCTTTTTCATCCATTCCTCAGATGATGGGCATTTTGGTTGTTTCCAAGATTTGGCTATCACAAATTGTGTTGCTATGAACATAGGTGCACATATATCACTATGATATGATGCTTTCAGTTCTTTTGGGAAAATTCCCAGCAGAAGGATAGTTGGATTGAATAGGATTTCCAGTCCTAGTTTTCTAAGGGGTCTCCACACTGAATTCAATAGTGGTTGTACCAGTCTACATTCCCACCAGCAGTGGAGAAGGGTTCCTTTTTCCCCACAACCTCTCCAACATTTGTTGTTGGTTGATTTTTTTTTTTGATAGCCATTCTTTTTGGGGTGAGATGATATCTCAGGGTTGTTTTAATTTGCATTTCCTGAATGGCTAGTGATGTAGAGCATTTTTTTCATTTATTTATTTGCTTCTTGTATTTCTTCCTCTGAGAACTGTGTATTCATCTTGGATGCCCATTTCTGAATTTGGTCTTTAAATTTTGGGGCCCTAATGTTGTCTTTTCACTTTGTCAGTAATTTCTTTTGATGTATCAAAACTTCTCAATAAGAGGAGGTCTCAGTTGTTGATTTCTTCAAATATCTTGTGTAGTTGTGTTTTTGTTCATGTACAGCTGTTTGTCTACCAGTATTTGCTCATCTGGAGGTGTGTCAAACATGTGAGGTTGGGAGAAGAGGGGAGTTGTAAAAGTGAGAAGTCAATGGCTAACTGCTTTTTGGGAAGAGGACAGGTGTGTGTGTTGTTGGGTAGTTTCTGGGAATGACCTAGAAGTAAATGGCTTCTATTTTTCAGCACCCTTGTATAAACAGAAGTCTGGAAAAGACTAAAAATTTAAAATAGATCCTTTATACAGAGATCTTCACTTCATGCTTTGTGTATGTACTTTTATTTGATTGAATACATGTGCATTTTAATGGCAAAGTAAATTGATAACATATTGTTATTTTTCTGGGCAATCTGCCTTTACAAATCTGCTTGTCCTTTTCAAATACTGATGCCTTCCCTGTTACACTTTAATAATGGAATACAGATCTGAAGCCGGCTCAAAAGCAGATGTGAACTACCATGTTGCATTTTAAAGTAGGACAATTATCTTCCATTTAAAAGTACTTATTAATTAGTCAAATATTATATTTTGCTTTGGTCAAGCATTAAAGAAAAATGTGGTACATCTGCAATTTGAAAAAACGAAACAGGAGCAGCCAAATAGCTTAGCAGATTAAAGCACCTGCAAGCAGGCACAGGGGCAGGGGTTAGATCCCCAGGCCTGCTGTGCTGGGCCTACCCCCCGGGAGCACTGAGATGGCAATTGAGACTGGACGTAGTGGTGCCCACCTGCAATCCCAGCTCTTGGAAGGCTGTAAACAAGAGAATCACTATGAGTCCAATCTAGTAGTGAGACCCTGAACAACCTGTAGACCCTTCCTTAAAAATACAAAAAAAAAAAAAAAAAAAAAAAAAAAAAAAAAAAAAAAAAAAAAAAAAGAAAGAAAGAAAGAAAAAAAAAGAGGTAAGTAACAGTCAAAATATGGTTTGACCTATCCCAAGGAGAGGAAGCCAATTACTTCTAGGAGCGGAGAGCTCCCTGCTGACAGAAATGAATCACCAGTTCCTCATTTTAAAAGGGTCAGGCCTAGATAATAAAGTTTCCTGGAATGTGAGGTATTTGTCTCACTCATTAAGTTTTTAATTTAAATTCGAATTTTTTGGCCAGATGCCCTGGCCATTCCCAGAAATTTTATTACAAAATTTAATCAATAATATGTAAACACTATAAGTGCTGCTGTTAATTTTTCTTACTAACCATCTAGAAAAATGTGTACACTTTAGGAGGAATATGCCTATGTTGGGGTTTTGCTAGCCTACCAAAGAATGAATACAAAGGATACAGTAAGTATGACTTTCACGATGAATTCTAGTCACTCTGGTTTTCCTACAGATATTTTAGAGCTGTACCATTATGCCTTATACCACTCAGTGTGTATTCCAATTTAAGCTATGTATAGCCTCTCCGTGCCTCAATTGGTTTTATTATTGATAGAATGCTTGGTTGTAGCAAGTGAAATAATGTGATAACCATGAGTATACAAACTACAATAACCTACAAATAAAATAACACCAAGTCTTAGTTGAGAGCTTCATAAGTGCACATGCTTCAGACCCCAGTTATCAAAGAATAGAGATGTGATTGCGAGGCTGTTTGCCCAATCATCAGGCATGTTTTTATACTAGGAAGAGCAGAAGTAGTGAGGCTCTAGCCCAGCATCAGTGAGCACCAGCTTCTGAAGTGAGTTTCTGCTCCCGATTCCCTCAAACAAGCTATTGTTGAGAGAAGTGCCTGTCTCCTAACAGACTGAATAGAAAGAGTTTCAAAAGCTCTTCTAGGGATACCTTGATTGTATCTAGTGGTTTCCAAACAGAATGTCTTTAAAGGCACAATATTTTTGGACAGCTCTTGCCTTCTACCCCTCCCAATTGAATTTCTAAAGAAATGCCACTTGTCCAAGGTGAATTTCTTTCTTCACCATGAAGAACACTGTACTCCCTCTTCTGCAATATTTTATAGCTTAACCCTGTACCATTATGCCTTACACCACTCAGTATCTTTTGTCAAGAAAAAGGAGCGAGTCACTTCTACTGGTGACGATGGGCTGCCCTTTCATTGATGTCTGCAAGGAAGAGAGAGATAATTATTGAGAATTGCTTTACTTCTTACAGAATCCTTACCTTGCCTTAACATTTGCATATCTAATGAAAACTGTTTTATGAATATTATATATTTCCTATTGAAATCTTGCAGTTGGCAATTACTCATATCTTGCATTTCGTTTCTCTTTCAGAACACTGAGCATGAAATTTGATGCAGTGATTCAAAGCAGTTATTTTCCTAGTGAAATTTGCTACCGTTTGTATGACATTTTAGATTTAATGTTTTTTCTAAATTGCTCTTTAGCATTTAATATTTTTCTCCTTAGACTAATGGCAAAATGGCATGCAATCTACAAGATGGGCTGGTTTCCAAATACACATGCATAATAAACTAGGACCTGATGGGCTCTTCTCATTACTACTGAAAATAATGATCTAGGCCCAGTCCTGGGAACATATTCTAGATATTCAACACACTGGCTGGCAGCACAATAAGAAATGTTGGAAAAATGCCTGCTTAGGGAGAGTGCAGTGGCAGGGGTGTGAAACCCAATTGGCCAAGCTGGCCCTGCCTGCAGGGCATGCTGAAATGGCCATTGAGACTGGGCATGGTGGCACTGCCCACGTGTATTCACAGCGCTTGGGAGGCTGAAAACAGGAGAACCAATACAAGTCTGATCTACATAGTGAGACCCTGTAGGCCCTGTCCTATTACAGGAAAAAAAAAAGAAAAGAAAAGAAATGTAGGAAAAATGGAGACTATATATATCTTAGAGTCTCTATTTTTATTATATATAATATTATATGTATTTTTTTTCAGGGGTTATGGCAAGGATATAATCCATAAAATATGGCAATAAATATAGTGAAGATAAAAGTGCCCTGTAAACTATCAGGTGCTATACAAATACTGGAAGCAACATAACAAAAATTCATCATTTCAGACAATAAAGTCACTCTCAAAGGAGACATTCATATGTGCATATATGTAAAGAATTTAAAGGAGACACTTCCTATTTTCTAATTATTGTTGTGGATTAGTGCACCTATTTTTATATAATTAGTACTTGTGAAGCATGGTAGGATGCAATCACTAAACATTTTGAAAAATTCCTCCCTCACATCTGAATGCAATAATCTCAGGGAGGCCTCTTGCAATTGCTGCCACGCTTAGACAATAAATTGTTCTCTAAATTGAAGTAACTAAATCTATGTCATACCACCTCTAGCCAAATGATAATAATGGAAACTTGTATGTTATCAGTCAGCAGAAAGAAACTATGGGAAGACTGACTAATGTAGCCAGGGGACTCTGCAGCTTAGCCTTGCTGGAAGTGAGTCCTGAGCCACCCACCTAAACTTTTCACATTTATTGAGGGCTACAATCAGGCTAAGGAATGTGCATAACTAATTTGATGTAAACAAACTCCTATCTATACTGCCTGCCAGCATTGCCCAACTCTAAGTTCACACAATACTAGCCCATAACATCCCAGGTAAAGGATCAAAGAACAGACTGAGCCCTCCAGGAAATGCTGTTAACTGGGCCTTGTATCCCAGCTTGAAGGAATTTACAAGGGACAACAGTTCTCCTTGGGTTCTGTTTATTGCTCTTTCTTCTCTTGGAACATCAAGCTTCTTGCTATAGAAACATTTCTTTCCTAGGTTACTGACTTCTTTCCTCCATATCTTGAGTGTTGTTAACCCCTGCCCAGTAGATACCATTGGATCTAGCAGAATTAGGGTATAAAGGAGAGAACTGGCATATATGGTATGGCATAAAGAAGCATCTACCTTAGTGTGTTATACAAAAGTGGGTGCAAACGCTCAGAGTTAATGTCTCAGAGATTTTCAGATTAAAAATAGTGACTACTTCCTAGGGTAGAAGCACTGTACTGGAGTCAGTACAGAGAAAGTCAGACCCTGGGTCTGCCAGCGCTTACTACAACCATCTCATTTCAGGTGTCTTTTCACTTTTATCACAACATAGCAAGACATGTCTGTCTCTGGAATTTCTCCAACCACAACTCATTTATCAATTCACTGTGTCCATAAGGCTAGAAAGGGCACATCAAGACTCTGGCTATTCCTCTTCATGTGCCTATTGCCAGGCCTATATAAAATAGGTAAGGATGAACTTCTTTCCCTTTGTTCTAAGAAGGAAAGAATCAAGCACTCATCCAACCCTATCAGCGAGCATTCTCCTACCAAGTTACACAGAGGATCTAGATTCTTCAAACCAGCATAGATGTAACCATACACATAAAAATAATACATAATCTAAATGAAATGCAAACTTCATTTTGACAATGGCATTAGTTATAAAGGAAAATTTTAGATGTGTGAAAGTGGCATGAAATGTTGTTTAACCACAAAAATTATCTGTCTCACACACAACATGCACCCACATATATTATGCTGTGTCATAAATATATGCAACAAAGATATGGAAAGAATATGATCTTGAACAGTATCTTTAAAAAACAAAATATAATTTGTAGAAAATTATTTGAAAATGCAACCATTAAAATGAAACTATGCTATAAAGACAACAATATGCAATGTATTAATTATTGTAAATAACCTGTTTTGAAACTGTTTCGTTATTATATCTTTTTTCTCATTAAAATGAATGAAAATTATTTTAAAAAAATAAATAAATAAAATGAAATTATGAAAATGAGAAATAAAAATAAAATTAGTTATTGTTTGTTTTACCATGTTGAAAAGATTAATGCTTTGATAAAATTATATCAAGTTTGACAATAATTATACTCTTTCTAGACTGAAAAGAACTCTTAGTATTATAATTTTTGGTTGTAAAAATTCAAAAAATGCATTGAGATATAAAATGTTCAACAATCACATTTCTGGGACATTTAATTTTCTTATGGAAAAATACTACAAGTAGAAATTCATGAAGACAGAAGGATACCCATGGCTACTTTCATAAAGGTAAAAATTTTATATCACACTATATTCCCTCATTGAGGAACTTCATTTACAAAATACAATATAAATATAAAATAAAATTTAATGCAGTCACTGAAACGCTATTTCAGAAAAAATTAATGATACTTATTTCTGGAGGTAGAACTCAAAGACATTTTTCACTTTCTTCCCTGAATATTTCACAATGATTGATTACTTTATATTTAACACTTCTATGTTAAAAATAATTCAAGCTTTAACAAAAATTATACTTTTGTTACTCTTCAAAAGCTATATCATATAATACTAAGTACAGTATTTAACAGTCCAATATATTGCTCAATGGAGTACAAAAATAATGAAAACCTTCACTTTGCTATCTTCTCAAATGTGTGTGTCACTTTAACCTCGAATTAATTGAATTTTGGAATTTAATCTGTGCATATTCCACAAGGCTAACATGAATTTTATGCCTGCTATTCAGGGCTGCAGAGTCTTTTATTGTGCTTTTGGAAGTCTGAGCAATAATTATAGATATCTCTTGTAAAAACTTCTGAACTCCTGCCTGGTTTTATAATACTATTCACATTGACCCAGAATTCTTTTGAATAGTGTTGTACAATGATTAACTTGAATAAAAGAGGAGTCACTGCATGGCACAGCAGTGGAGATGAGGCTGTATCTTCTCAGGAACAAGTGCTTTCCAGCTCATGATGATTTGGGTATAACTGTTTAGCCTCTAGCCTCATATTAAATTTCAAAATAAGCATATTTGATATGTGTCAAAAGCCTGAGATTCGTCACTCATAGCTTTTTTCCTGTGAGTGACTAGAGCAGTGACATAGCTGAAGGAACACCTATATAGTAAGGAATGACACAGATATATCAAAGAATCCCACATGCGGCACTGGATGTGGAGCCAGCATGACTTCCCTTAAAATGTAAATAAAGAGTTTTCACTATGAGTCACTGAGCAAATTTATGGTTTCGTTTCCTCATCTGGAGGAAACCTCTTGTGCAATTCCCAGAACACTGTGGAGGTATTTTGTCTTATTGTGACATATTGTGATCACTTAGCCACCTGACGGTTTTAATTTTAGCAGTCATCTCTAAGGATACAGCTATAACCTTGCTTCTTTCTCCATGAAGAGCAGTCAGTAGTATTTCAACAGTGTTCCTTAGCACAACTTAAAATCATCTGTACTATTAAAAATTTACCAAGCTGTAACATCCTCCCACTACGTCAAATGGAAAGAAAGCATGAAAGTTAAACTCTGACTGAGAAATAACTAGAAATGGTTATTGTTTAGCTTTCATTTAAAACTAGATAGCAAAATGTATTAAGCAAGCCATTTTTGCCATTTTTTCTATTTTAAAATTGAATCACATATTTTTAGTCCTTTTGTTAACTCAGGCAATTTACTTGTTCTTGAAGTTTCTTCAACTCACCACCCAGTCTATATTGTTGTAAGTTACGGGTCAGTGTTGAAAGAAACGAGAAGACCTTACAAATGTAGCTTCAGAGGTCTCACTGAGATTAGTCTCTCTCCAAGTGAGCCCAGAGCCTCAGAAGCACCTCACATTTACTGAGGGGGAAAGGCAGACTAAGGAATGTGCATAATTACCTAAGTGAATACAAACTACTATCTCTATTGACTTCCACCATTTGCCTAACACAAGGCTCACACAAATGCTAGCCAATAACATCCCAAGCGAGGGATCAAAGGACAGAGAGCCTGCGGGAGAAGCTGTTATCTGTGGCCTTGAGTCTCAGCTTGCCGGGAATTTGTAAACACACAGCAACCCTCCTCGGGCTCTGTCTATTGTTCCCTGCTCTCTTGGGACATCAGGCTTTTGTCTCAAATCTATATTTCTATACTATATCTATATCTGTATCTGTATCTGTGTCCATATCTATATCTACAATCTATAGCAATTTTTTCTGGAAATGACAAAGAGAAATAATGAATGCTTCTGTTTCTATACTCCTCTTTGTCAGATAACTGAAAGACTTAAAAATTAAGTAAAATGAAATATTCTTAACTTTTCATAACAGGTCTTTCTCCAAAATAACCAATGTTCTGAAAGAAGTTCCTCATAGCCTTCTTCCAGCCCAGTTTCTTTCAAATATAGTCTTGATTACTTAGGTTTGCTCTGACTGCCTACCTCTCACTGTCTCTCTACCTTCATTTCTTCCTTCTCACCAACCAATCATATTTGTCTCCCAGAATGAGTCCTGGGAACTGGCTTTCTACTTATCATTATATTTCTGGTAGCTCTGACTTGAAGTATTGTCTAGTTCTTTGTCTTGCAAAATTTTTCACTTATTTCTCATCATGCATTGTTCTCAGCTGTCTCCAGGCTAGTCCACCTCTTATTAACTCGGTTTTCCCAGAAATTCTGCAGCACAACTGACTGAAAGTGTTCCACCATCATTGCATATGCAGATAGGATTTTTCTTATTTCAAAATACTCATCAAAGGCCATGAATGGTGGCGCATGCCTACAATCCCAGTATTTGGGGCTCTTAAGCAGGACAACTGCCATGAGATTAAGACTAGACTGAACTACATAGTGAGTTCAAGGACACTTGCATGAGATAATGAGACCCGCTGTTTCAAATAACAAAAAAAAAAAAAAAAAAAGCCTTGAAAAGAAAAGAAACCTATTCTTCTGAAGGATAATCTACAAACCCTCTGACATTATGACACACTTAGAAAAGTCATACATAGGAGGGAATTTGGTATAAACAAAAAGTGTGTAATGTATACAGAGAATGTAAATTAGTCTACTCACTATGGAAAATAGGATAGAGATTCATTCAAAGGTTAAAAATATAACTGAAAATAATCCAAAAAAAAATCCCAAATACTAGGTATATATTCAAAGGAAATGACAGCAGTGTGTCAGAAGGACATGTCATTTCTATGTTTGCTATAGCATTATATATAATAGCCAAGATATAAAGCCAACCTAAGTGTTCTGAAATGGAAACATGTATAAAGAAAATGTGGCACACATACGAAATAAAATATCATTCAAGATAAGGAAAACAAAGGAAAATCCTATCATTTATTGCAACATGATGAACCAAGAAGGCATTGTGTAAAAGAAAATAACCCAGGCGCAGAGAAATAAACTGTATAATCTTGCTTACAGGTGTAATGTAAAAAAGTTGAAATCAGAAATAAAGAGTAAAATGATAATTTCTAGAGGCTGAGGGTTAAGGAAACTGAGGAGATACTGGATAAAGGATATAAAATTTCAATTTGGTGAGAGAAATAATTTGGTAAGAGGTTTGTTGCATATATAGTGAACATAGTTAATAAAATTTTAATATTTATGGGAAATTAATAAATACATGAAATAATAAATCTGTTAAATGCCTTCATTTAACAATTCCAAAATGTACTTATGTATTAAAATACCATATTGTGAACATAGATATCTACAATTTTTACTTGTCAGTTATAGATAAATTTTAAAAAAAACAAAGATATCTCTTTGCCTGTGCAAGGCATGCTTATCAACCATTGTAAAAGATTTTGTTCCTTAAGCCCAGGGTTCCCTTCCTCTTATACAATCTCTTGCATGTGCAGTAGTCCCTTCCCAGCTTTCATTTCACTGAATTAGAACCACGTCTTGAGAAACTGACATAGAACACAGGTATTTCTGATAACATTATCATATAAGTGATCAAAACCTTTGTCAGAAGCTTCTGGCAGCATTAACAAAACTTAGAGTGCTTTCCCATATTCATGAATCCCTGTGGCTCATTTTCTCATTTATTACATAGGGATTAAACTTCTTTCTTTACACATACAGGGACATTTCTGTCTGTCTGTCTGTCTGTCTGTCTGTCTGTCTGTCTGCCTTTTTCTTTTTTTTTTTTGTATTTTAGGACAGGGTCTACAGGGTCTCACTATGTAGATCAGACTCATAGTGATCCTCCTGTGTTCAGCCTCCCAAGAGCTGGGATTACAGACATGCACCACCTGCCTGTGCCGGTGGGGCAAGCACAGCATGCTGAGGATCAAATCCAGCCTTTGCATCTGCCTAAACAGGGGTTTAGTCCACTGAGCTACTTAGCTGGCCCTTATATAAGGATATTTAGACTACTTAGAGCAGGTGGTACTCACAATTTTCATCCTAATGCCCTTGATCTTAACATTGAACCATGAATGAATCCCAGCATCATATACTTTAGATGGAGTCTAAAATGAAAATGCTGCATTTTGGAAAAAGCCACCTGACTGCATGAGGCTTTGGGGAGGAACACCTAGATACAAGCCTTAATGGTTATTCATAGGTTAAGTGTGGACTGGTAACAATATGACCAATTTTATAGTATTCTGTACATTAAATATCTAGATAACGTCAGTGCATAGTGTGCATTGTGTCAATGTTTGCTGTAAAATATTCAGCAAAGAAAATTTTACCTGGCTAGGCTAAGGAAATAACCTTGTGGTCTAAGTGCCTGCCTGGCAAGCACAAGGACCTAAGTTCAATTCCCAGTACCATAGGCAGTGCAGGCCCTGGAACCCTGGCCATGCTGCGCAGGCCACTGATACCAAGAGTGATGGCACATGCCTGTAATCCTAGCACTAGGGCAGTGTAAGTCTGAGGTGCAGACCCTGTAATAAATAAATAAATAAATAAATAAATAAATAAATAATATTTAAAAAAAGAAAGAAAGAAAATTTTACCTGAATAATTGCAAAGAAATGCTTGTATTAAGATAGGCAAATGGAAGACAGGTCAATAATTGTTTGGTTGGATGACTAGATGGAAGACAGATATAGATATACAGATGATAGATAGATAGATAGATAGATAGATAGATAGATAGATAGATAGATGATAGTATTCTAGTCACAAAATACAGCAATCACTTCTAACTAACAATTCTCCTGTAGAGGACTTGATGTTTGAACTTAATGAAAGTCAGAAATAATTCAGATATTGTAGTTGCAAACAAGAGGTAACTTTAAATACATAAAAATACATTTGTGAAAGGCAGAATATTTTGAAGAAGTATGGGCAATTCTAGGTTGGAAGTATGTGTGCTTTTATTCTTTCAATTTAAGTTTAATTTAAAGTACACATTAGTTGCTCAGTAATGTTTTTGACTAACTGGAAAATTAAGACCTTTAAACAATTACTCCTGATGACTTTCTAAGGTAGAGGTTAATGTGAATGATTTTGATGAGTATTGATTTTTCTAGAATCTTCCAACTACCACTAGTGAAGCAGCCTTCAATGCCATTCAAGGCCAAAAAGGAGAACTCTAAAGAAAACTTCTTTAAAAGCAGACACATAATTGTTCTCTTCAAATCATTGGATTAAAATGTCTATTGGGCACTTTCCTTGTTTGATTTGTCGCTGAGTTTCAAAATAGGAAATATAACTGTAGAAATCTATATCACCCTAGTAACTCTTTCAATCTTGGAGTTAGGTTATTCTACTTTTGCCTACAAAAGTCATAGTGATACTCTTGGTTTTTCTGTAAAGTGCTTCATTTTTATTATTTTCCTTACTAGTTCTTGTTCTAGTTTTATGTGATGAACATCAGGCACAGCCATAACAAAAAAAAATACATTTTCTGGCATCTATAAACATTATCTTGGATACATATTCATCTCCAAAGAAATTTTTTTTAATTTTTTTTTAATTTTTTTTAAAATTTTTTTAAACATTTATTTATTTTGTGTGTGTGTGTGTGTGTGTGTGTGTGTGTGTGTGTGGCCAGCTCAGCCCACCAGGGGGCGCGGCTGGCCAGCTTGTGGTGCTGGAGGATTGAACCGCGGTCCCTGTGCTTTGCCAAGCTTGTTCCAAGTAGGTGCTTTAGACCACTGAGCCATCTCTCCAGCCCCCTCCAAAGAAATTAAACTAAGTGTTTTTCCAAATATATTGAATTTATTGGAAAAAAAAAATCTCTCTCAATATGTATCTTGTTGGGGACAATTGGGCATAAAAATGCCTTCACGTTAAATTTAATAGCCTGGAGTAGTTTACCACATTGAGAGGAATACTGAATTTTTCATGATGGCTTGTCTTTTTTCACATTTGAAGATTGGAGCAATATGTATAATTTTTTGGAAAATGTTTACAAATAGGAAATATAACTGTAGAAGTCTATGCTGCCCTAGTAACTCCAGATATTTTGTAAGTCTCTGATTGCTATTTCATCTACTCAATCTTAGTTTAACAAATAATGTCATAAAGTATAGCTATGTCAGCTTTGTCAGTTACAATGGCAATGCCAGTATAAGAAATAACTATCATCAAGAAGACAGATGTTAGAAATGACTAGACAAATGTTAGTAGGCCAGCCATGGCTAACATTGGCGGACTCATTGCCTCAGAACATAAGTGGAAGATATGCTTGTTCTCTGTGAACATAGATCTCATGGAATGAGATCAAGGGCTCGTGCTCTTCACTTACATACACAAACTTCAAAAATGAGAAAATCCTATTGGCTATGAGTACAAAAGAATTGTCTTAAACACTTCACTCTGAATTTCCTAAGTGCTGTGATTTTGCAATCCCAGTGTTGGTTTGGTACATTTCTCATACAGTCTTAGGTACAAATTTGCAGTGGTTCTTCCCACGCAAGACTACTGAATGGCAGGTGTAGCAAGATAGTGCTGAGTATGCCCATAGCCACCTTGTCTTTCCTTTGTACTCTGATACATAATGGAGTGTATGCAGAGAACACAGCATCCTGAGTTGAGAAGGAGCTGACAAGAACAGCCCAGAGGGGCTGGTGAGACGGTTCAGTGGTCTGGAGCACCTACTTAGAACAAGCTTAGCAAAGCACAGGGACCACGGTTCAATCCCCCAGCACCACATGCCAGCCAGCCCCGCCCCCTGGTGGGCTGAGCTGGCCACACACACACACACATAAATAAATAAAAAAATTAAAAAAAAAAAAAAAAAAAAGAACAGCCCAGGGCCCTTCTTTCTGGCCTCCTATAGAAATAGGATGTCCTTTATGCCAGCCAGACAGCTCAATGGATTAAAGTGTCTGCTTAGGCAGATGCAGGGATTGGGGTTCAATCTCCAGTGAGCCAAGCTAGCCCTGCCCCTGGGGCATGCTGAAATGGCAATTGAGACTGCGCATGGTGGCACACACCTGTAATCCCAGTGCTTGGGAGGCTGAAAACAGGAGGATCACTCAGAGTATGACTGTGTAGTGAGATTCTGTAGACCCTCTACTAAATACATTAAAAAAGAAAGAAAGAAAGAAAGAAGAAAGAAAGAAAGAAAGAAAGAAAGAAGAAAGAAGAAAGAAAGAAAGAAAGAAAGAAAGAAAGAAAGAAAGAAAGAAAGAAAGAAAGAAAGAAAGAAAGAAAGAAAGAAAGAACATATCCTTTAATGTACCAGCACAGTGGGTCATGTCACTTCTTAAGTATAAACTCAGGGTGGACTGCTTCCTGAACTCTCTTACCTGGATCATGTGGGGCACACATTGGTGATTTCTATCCTTCCTAGGAAGCTGTTCTGAGCCTTGGAAGACCAACTTCAAATGGATCTTCCACTCCTGATCCCCTATTTGTAAGTAGTAAGTAAATCTGCTTCATGTAAATGTTATATGTGTGAGTATTGTGTCTCAACAAACTTGGATGAATTGGTACCTAGAGGACAATGAATCAGCTGCACAAAAGGCAAGGAAAAAATAGTATTTCTCATGAGGTGCACTACCGGCACTTGGAGCATGATAAATGTCCATTAGTAAGGCCTGTCCCACACACTCCAGAGATGACAGCATTCCTGATTCACAAATGCATGCTACTAGTGCCTCCCATCTTCATGACAATCAGAAAATATACTCATGTACTGAAAGTGTTTCCCTTGAGTGTGGTGATGGTATTGGAATTATACCTGGTTGAAAACAACTGAGCCTGTGCTAACTACCTCCAACACTGGCAGATTCTCCTAGTAGCATTTGCAGGTATCCTAGAGCACAAAGAAGAAGATATCTCTTTCTTTAAAGCCATACTGGATCAAGTTCAGAAAGATCAAGTATCTATCTGGACATTTATGGTACTTCTGTTTTTTTTAAAAAATAAGATTTTTCAAATGCATAGTGGGCCCAACCATTTTAAGGGTATATTCTAAACAATATACTTGATGACCAGGGTAGCTATTAATTTGTAAGGCACAATGAAAAATGAAAATCAGAGGAGCTTTGTTTTTGTTTGGAAAATCTATTTTAGTTTTTTTCCTTTAAAATAATAAAACAGGGAAAAAGTGTAATGAAATCTACTAACATGTTAAGAGTTTTCTTTCAAAACTATTCTGCTATTTATAAAATAGTAATAGTGATACATGAATATAGGTTGCAAAAAATAATATGCTTATGTCATGATCCAAAAAGACTTTACTAATGTGGTGGCTAAATTGGTTACTTTTCTGCAAATCTCTTTATTAAGTCATCAAAATTTCTACTGATAGCAACTTTGGCCAAATGCTACTTTTATGAGCATAATTTTACAGTCCCGTAAAGACATTGGTCATCTGACAAGTAATTGTTATTGATGAAATACAATGTAGGCAAGATAAAACTGGTTTTCATAGAAGCCTGTGGTGCTTATTTTATCATTTACCTTTCTTTCTTTTTTTCTTTTTTTCTTTTTTTCTTTCTTTCTTTCTTTCTTTCTTTCTTTCTTTCTTTCTTTCTTTCTTTCTTTCTTTCTTCTTTCTTTTAAATGTATTTAGTACAGGGTCTACAGTGTCTCACTACACAGATCGAACTCATAGTGATCCTCCTGTTTTCAGCTTCCCTAGTGCTGGGATTACAGGTACTTGCCACTATGCCCAGTCTCAGTCACCATCTCAGCTTGCCCCAGGGGTGGGCCAGCACAGCACACTGGGGATTAACCTTGTGTCACTGCGCCTGCCTAAGTAGTTGCTTTAGTCTACTGAGCTATCTGGCTAGCCTTTTTTTTCTTTCTTAATAAAGCCATTACATAATGATTTTCTAACATCCTTCTAAATGTGGGTGTTCTCTGGGAAGAGATGTGTACCTGTGGAGGAACTGTCACACTTGAGGGAAAGCCATACCTGAAACTTCCAGCAAATGCAAGACTACAAGTAAACACCTTTGAATGTTGAAGGAGGCCTCTCTGCTAATATAACTATTACTAGAAGAGTTAAAGAGTATTTTATAGTAGATGACATTGAGATAAAGTTCTAATAAATTATTTGAAAAAAATAAACTTATTACACCTAGGGCTAACGACCTTCAAACAATTCTTTTTTAATGTTAACTTTGTACACAAACCTATTTTCTATAACTGAGTTTAATTTTAAATGTCATTTTATGCAATGCCATTTTGATGTTTTTTCAGACATTTGCCAGAAATGTGTTATTTCATGTCATTGTCGCTTAAGACTTCATGAATTATGTATAATTTAAAATGCTTTTGGTACATTCATTGCAATATCTTCAATTACAAAGAAAAACTAACTTTAGAATTTTCTTTCTGGTTAATATCTGGGTCCATCTGAGCTTCTTATGACAAGTATTCTCTTCCATCACCTGAAACAAACTTTAAATTTAAGTTGCGTCCTTCAGCATGCCTAACCAAGCCCTCCTGTAACATGGCAGCTTCTGAAGCTAGAAATGCAAGCCTTTATGTCAATCTGATAATTCCCTGTTATTTTTATTTTCTATTTCAGTGTCTATGCAAAAACTTTTTTTTTTTTTCTGTACTTTAGGGAAGGATCTACAGGGTGTTCAGGGTTTTACTACTAGATCAGACTCATAGTGATTCTCCTATTCACAGCCTCCCAAGTGGTGGAATTACAGGCAGGCGCCACCAAGCCCAGTCTCAATTGCTGTCTCAGCATGCCCTGGGGGCAGGGCTTACAGGCACAGCAGGCCCAGGAATTGAACCCCAGCTCCTGCGCCCTCTTACAGGTGCTTTAATCCATGAGCTATTTGGCCAGCCCTCATACTTTTAAGTGAAATTCCTTAATCATAAAATTTACCTTTTTAAAATATACAATTCACAATAATATACAATGTATTAATTATTGAAACTGTCTCATTGCTATTTGTTTCTCAGTAAAAATTATTAAAAAAATAACATAGATGATTCAATATTTAGGGCATATTTACAAGATTTTATGACAATCAGTATTATTTAATTCAATTATTTTTCATTATACTACACAAATCTCTTTTCGTATTTCCCACATCTCCCCACCCTTCAGTTCCTGGAGATCACCAGCATGCACTGCAGCCACTATGGATTTGCCTATTTTGAACATTTCACTTAAATAAGGCCCTAAGGTATGCAGTTTTCTTTAGGTAGATCACTCTAGCTCCATTCTTAGGTTCATTCACGTTTGATATATCTCAATTTTGTTTTTCTAGTTTTCTGGCTAAAATATTTTATTGTATGGATAATTCCACATTTTTATACCTTCATCAAGTAATAGTCATTTAGATTATTTCAGCTTTTCTGGATATTATAAATATTGCTCTGAGTATTTATGTGCACCTTTTCACGCAAATATACTTTTTCAATTTTTTCAGAGTAAGTTCCTGGGAGTAAAATTGAGAAGTCAAAATGTGACTCTGTTATTTAACTTCTGAAGTGCTGCCAAAATGTTTTTCAAAAAGTGACATCATTTAATATTTTCTGAAGCCATGTAGAATAGAAGGGATCCACTTATACATAAAATTATTAATACTTGGTTCTTCTTTTGGTTGCTATTCTAACAGTCATTATAAATAGAGCATAAAATGATATCATGTTATGGTTTTAATATGCATTTATGTAATGATTAATATTTTAATACATACTTATTTATATT
>NW_004524688.1:550851-557516 GCF_000260255.1 Octodon degus
GTATTTCAATGTCTTCAAACTTTAACTCATGAATTTAATGACTAAAATTTATTTAACTATTTAAAATGGATTACAAACAAATGGACAAAATGTAATGTTTCAGTTAAATTCAATTGTCTATTGTGCTAGGTCTTATCAAACATGTTTACAACAGAGCCTATGCAAAGCAATGTAAATTATCATAAATCTCACTAAATTTGCATAAAACTTAGGCAGAACTTTAAATTTAGTTTGCCATCATTCTTTTGGTATGGTCTGATGTTTACATTTACTTTTAGTACAGAATAAGCATTTACATGATGTTCTTTTTTTTTTTATTTAATCTTTTATTTATTTTGTACAGGGTCTCACTACACAGCTTGGACTCATAGTGATTCTCCTGTCTCAGCCTCCCCACTGCTGGGATCACAGGTGTGCACCACCATGCCTTGTTTCCATGGCTGGCTCTTTGCAGGGCCAGCATGGCATGTAGTACTAGGGATCAAACCAAGCCCTTGTGCTCACCAGGAAGGCACTTAGACTGCTGAGCTATTTCCCCAACACATTTTAAATATCTTTTAAGAGTATATTGGCCATTCATACATTTTGTTTTTTTATTTTTTAGATAATTCAGAGTTTCAAAATAAGATAAGAAATTAGCAATAGTTGTTATATGGCATACTGTTATCTTCAAAGCAGTTATTCAGATTACTAGATATAAGTATGCAAACTTGATCAAACAATTAAGAATTAATTGTCCCTTTCAATAAATCTATAGAAATTTGTAGTACCATTATCTCAGCTATTGTGTGCATATGTGTGTGTGTGTGTGTGTGTGTGTGTGTCTATATGTGTGTGTGTATTTTTTTTCTCTCTTTTTTCTTTCTTTTTTCCTTTAGTTCATCCCAGCTGGTCTTTCATTTGGAGTTTCTTTCCCTTCCAGAATAGCTACTGTACCTTTCAGATTTTATTCCCGCATTCAGTTTCTTACACTAGGGAAAAAATATGATGTTTACATATGGGTGTGATATATTTCACTTATGAATATGGCCTCTAGTTGCAAGCATTTGCTTATAAAAGCCTCGAGCTTATCTTTCTTTATAGCTGAGTAATACTCCATTGTATAAAAAATACCACATCTTTTTTTATCCATTTCTCAGCTTATGAGCAGTGGGTTTCTTTCAAGATTTAGGTATGACAAAAGGTTTTCAGTTTAAAAGTAAGTTTTTGGTCATATTCTTATGGAATTGTAAGAGTTATCTATATATACTAGATGTTAGGCCAGTAATGAATATATGATTTGAGTGTTTTCTTTTTGTGCTTTCTTGGTTGTATTTCCATTTTTTGACAGGTTTTTAATATACAAGTTTAAATTTCTGCTGGGGAGACAGCTCAGCTGGGGAGACAGCTCAGCGGTCTAAGTGCCTGCTTAGCAAGCAAAAGGACCCAGGTTCGATCCCCCTGCATAGCAAGATACTGTACCAAATAAATAAACAATTAAAATTTCAAATTTCTGGTGAAGTTCAATATATCTAATTTTCTTTAGTTGCTCTTGATTTGGGATTCATATCTAAAATAATACAGTTGCTAATCTAGGACTATAAAGGTTTACACTTGTATTTCTTGTAATAATTTTAAAGTTTTAGATGTTGCATTCTTCTTCGAGTGAATTTTATGCACAGTGTGAGATGAGTCCAACCTCATTCTTTTGCTGTGACTACCTAGTTGTCTCAGCAGCTTTCCTGAAGAGACTTCTTTCTCCCACCAAATGTTCTTAGTACTTTTCTAGTAACCAAAAACATATGGATGTATCGTTACATTCTTAGTTCTATTCTATAGTCAATACATGTATTTTTTTCTAATATTACATAGTTCTGAGTGTTCTATAATAGATTTTAAAAGCCAAAAACTGTCAATGCTGAAATTTACTCTTATTTTCAAGACAGTTTTTAGCCCCCTGAGTTTCAATATGAATTTTAAAAATAACTTTTAAATTAATTATTTTAAAATGACTAGAATATTGATAGGAATTGTATGAAATCTGTGTAAATTTGAGGCATACTGTCATCTTAGTAAGTCTTCAGACCCATGAACATAGATGCTTTGCCTTTATGTCTTCATAATTGCTTCCTACAGTATTATATACCTTTCAGTAAATGATTTTGTTCTTTTTGGTCTTCATTCTTAGAGGTTTAATTTTTTTGACACTATTATAAATGGACTTACTTTCTCAGTTTTCTTTTAAAGAATATGCATTACTCATACAGAAAATAAGCAGGCGTGGTGGTGCTTGCCTATATTCCCAGCACGAGGTGGATGAGGAGGGAGGATTGCCATGAGTTCAAGCACAGTCTTGGCTCCTTGAACTACATTATGAGAGCAAAGAGATTCACTAAGCACAGAGAGTACTTTCTGAGATAACTGATAATTTCTCATTGGAAATCATGAAGGCCTGAAAATATTAGGATCTTAAAATGTAGATACTGAAAGGAAAACAAAGATGCTACAAACTATGAATTTTATACCCAGAACAATTGTCTTTTAACATTAGAAGAAAAATTAAGAAGGAGAAATGAAGACCTTTTAAAATAAATATGAACAGAGAGAACTAAAAAAAATTTTCTATAAACAGAATCTATCAGAAAAAGACACAGATTCCAGAGTGCATAAAGAAATAAAGAAGGTAAAAGATAAACATAAATAAAATAATATAGACATATGTTTATAGATATATAGGCATGTTTTTATTCTATCTAACTTTAAAATCTACATAAAGCAATTATTAGAAATCATTGTTGGTGGATACATGGTGTAAGAAGACATAATTTATATGACAATAACATAATATAATTTATATGACATAACACAAAGGAGGGTAAAAGGAACAGTGTTTTTTAAGAGCATACTATGTGGATGTTATTTAAACTGGTCACTAGGAAATATTTAACACAAAACAATAATGAAAGGAAACATAAAAATGTATTAAATACAGAAAAAATGGCAATATGTCAAATGTACGATAATATTAGTAAGGATTAGTCAGGATTAGAGTTACATTACTTATATTAACTGTAAATGGATTAATTGATTTAATACTCTAATAAAAATTATTGTTGGCAGAATATATTTTCAAAAGCATGATCCAACTACCGTATTGAGTACATCCAAGAAACATCTTAGTCGAAAATCGGTGGATAGGAAAAGATATACCATGCAGGAGGTAATCAAAAGAGAGCTGGATTAGGTACATTAATTTTAGACAAAATAGACTGGGACAGAAATTGTTTATCAGATTTATTATAAGAACAAAAATGGCAAGACAACAAGAAGAAGATGATTACAAATATGTAATCACCTTCAGTAGAAAATCAAAATACACAAAGCAGTGGTTGACAGAACTGAAGGGAAAAATAGAAAATTCAAAACAGTAGCTGGAGCTCTTAACATTGTCCTCTAAACAATGGAAAGAACAAGTAGCCTGGTCAATGGAAGAACAGAAGAGCTAAATTACACTATAAACCAAGTAGACAAACATATATTCCAGAAAACTGTACCAAAAAGGATGACAGAATTCACATCCTTTCTATGCACATATAGAATATTATGTAAGACAATGTATACGCTAAGTCATAAAACCAGCCTCAGTAAAGTTACAGGATTGAACACTATTAGTATAAACCTTTCTTCTCATTGGACTAATAAAAGGTAGCTGTATATCTATCTTAACTATTTTGTATATACATATGTCTATATTTTTCATCTTGTCCTCTGAATAACTTCTATGAAGACAACAATATGCAATGTATTAATTATTGTAACTGTCCTATTAACCTGTTTTGAAACTGTTTCATTGCTATTTTTTCTTGTTAAAATGAATAAGAAATTAAAAATAAACATATGAATAAAACAGAATATATGAATAAAGAATTAAAGTGAAAAAAGTTACAGGACTAAAACAGTGCAGAGTTTTCTGCCTATGATGGAATCAGTTTTAAAATAAGAAAGTAACTACGGGAAATTCAGATATACAAAAATTAAGATTTGACACTCAAGGTTGGACAGATATTTAGTCTCTAGAGATTTGCAAACTAATTTTGTCTTAGCTACTTTTCTCATTGCTGAGACAAAATGCTAAGCACCTGTGAGACACAGGGTGGAAACTTTAGTTCATTGCACATTTGTGGAGGATCAATCCACCATTGGCTGTATCCAAGGCAGGGTGGCGTGGCCAAGAGGAATCACAGAAGAAAAACAGCCCTGGCACAGCAGGGGAGGCAGAGGACAGCAGCAGGTCTGCATTCTCTTCCTGCCTCTATATTCCATCCAGAAGGTGAACCTATTTATTGGAGCCACCTACACAGAAGGTGGGGCTCTGTTATCTACACCCTTAATCTCAGTATTGCAACCCCAATCCACATTCACACACCCTAATCCTGCCACCTTGGAAACTCCCCTCCTTTCATTGTTCAAGGCTTTGGGAGCATACCTCGATACCTGCCCCAACACACTGATGATTTTCCTGTCTCACCATTGTCATCTGCTCTCTGTCATCACATACCCCTCCTCAGCTCCATGCGGTGCATCAAACTCTCTGAGATATGTATGTATATGTTGGATAGCAAAGGTAATTCCTTAGGTCACACATTGCTTACTGGTACATCTGCTCTACTGACTTGCCTCATAACTTTCCCTTAAAATACAAATCCAAAGGAAAAATTTTTAAAAAAGGCTTCCATATAGCAATACAAGAACATAAATCCAAGAATTACTACAACTTCAAAAAGCCACAATCCATGCCACTATGCAGACTAAAGGCTTATGACGTCAATAATGATTAGTTTTTCAGTTTTACCTCCTTTCTTCCCTTTTTCATTTGAAAATGAAGTGTCTCTGTCTGTCTGTTTCTCGATCTCTGTCTGTCTCTCTTCCTGTCTCTCTGTTTCTCTATCTCTGTGTCAGTATCTGTCTCTGTCTGTCTCTCTCTCTGACATACACAGACAAGCACACACCCACAGATACGTTTTTCCTCTGTCTCCTTCCTTGCTAGCACAGGGATCTCATGAATATCTTATCCAGAAATAATACGAGTAACACGAATTTTACAGACTCTAGCAAGCATCCTGGAAATGACAAGCCACTCGCTTACACTGTCTGCTCTTCCTATTGTTACCATTGGACAATGGCTTTTGTTTATATTTTTGAAGTACTAATGTGCATTCTCCTCTGAACTCAGTTCTTATTATTGCTTTCTCTCTAGATGCCCTGGATAAAAACAGTCCTTAAAAATTTTAGCTCTATTTTTCAGAGGTTCCAACATCTTTTACCTGCATACTGATGAGAGCCTCATTAACTTGTTTCTTCAAGCTCTGAACCACATCCATAGACAGATTCTATTGTTCATTATACTTTAAGTGATTCTTTATTTCAATTACAGAGAGACATTATAAGTCACTTCATCCCATTACCAGGGAATCACTTCTAGATCAAGCTCTGGTTAATATTTCACTTTTAATTTAATAAGGTAGTCACATTGTGACATACAACATATTTGTTGTTAAAACACTAAGAATTCTTCTTCTTTCATTTTTTCCCCCTTAGGAATATTTTTTCTCAGACTTGTATTTTAGAAGCAGTTTACCTTTTATATGTAAACGTTAAATACCCACCAAATACTGCTTGAAATAATTTGGGGAGAAAAAATTTCATAGGTTTACTTAGATAACACCCACAGTTCACCTTCACTTGAACTTAGAAAACATTTCGCCTTCAAAAATCTTTAGATTGTTCTCTAATTTAAATTAAGTTCAAATACTGCAGGTTAGCCTTGACTATATTCTGTGCTCAGTGTTAGGTTAGATACATGGATTAATGCATGATATGTGAACTCTAAAAGGTCATGATACACTAGAGATAGGTAGGTAGGTAGATGACAGATAGATAGATAGATAGATAGATAGATAGATAGATAGATAGATAGATATTGTATGTTTTAAGTACAGGATCCACCCAAAACATGTATAAGAATAAGAAAAACTTCTTTAAATATTTTAACATTTTTACTGAAACACAGCTTGGCATGGTGGTGTATGTCTATAATCCTAGCACTTAGGAGGTTGAGGCACAGAGATCATTGCAAGATCAAAGCCAGCCTGAACTGCATAAAGAGATCCTATCTCAAAAAAAAAAAAAAAAAATTTCAAAGCAGCATGAGATTAATACAAGTTATCTTGGGCTGACCAAATAACTCAGTGGATTAAAACTCCTGCAAGCAGGTGCAGGGACCAGGAGTTTGATGCCCAGGCCTGCCCTGACAGCCCTGACCCAGGGATGTGCTGAGATGGTAATTGAGACTGGGCGTGGTGGCTTGCACCTATAATCTCAGCTCTTGGGAAGCTGTAAACAGGCAGATCACTACAAGTCCCATCAAGTAGTGAGACCCTGAACACCCTGTAGACCTTTCCCTAAAATACAGAAAAAATAAAAATAAAAAAATGCAAGCTATTTTTGGCTTCCCCAATTGCAAGAGGTCACAAAGTGATGCCATCAGCTTGCAGACATTTGTTAGCATGGCAAACTGCTAAAATGTGTACACTATGTTTATGTATATTCGTAAGTAAATATATTTATTTACCCATAAATATTTAAATACAGGTAAGAATTAAAACATATAGTAATTTTTAAAATAA
>NW_004524688.1:557616-562851 GCF_000260255.1 Octodon degus
ATATACTATTTATAAATAATTGGTCATTGTATCAGGCTTTACTTGCCCAGAAAAACAAATAGAATGAGGGAGGCCTTTACACTCTCTGCTCTATTATTACACACACACACACACACACACACACACACACAACTTCATGATCCCCGGCACTCATATTGGATCCTTCCTATCTAAACACTACTTGTGTATCTGATCTCACATTAAGATCACCATCACTGATTCCCTTTATCAAGAGAAGTAGACAGGAAAGCAACAAGGTGGCCCCTCCCTTGTCTCCTGCTGTTCTAGTATGGAATTGACCTTCTCTATAACTGCCCCAGTTTACTTTGAACGTTTAGTTAGACTTTAATTAAAATATCATTGATAATTTAAGAGAATGACAATAGGGGAAAAATAAAACCTTACAACTGCTCAAAGATGAGTCAGCTGCAGAGTTCTGGACTCATAATCATCCCCGGGTCTCCTTCACATGAGTCTGCATATCCCCCACATGCTAAACCTCCACTCGAATTAGTCGCCAAGAACCTACTGTGTGCCAGGGATAGTGTCGATGCAGGACACACCATTCAACAAAACAATCAAAATTCCCTGCCCTTGTGATGCTTGTATTCTATTTGAGAACGACATACAGTAACCACTGAATATAATAGTCTTAAAATCAATATGTCACAAAATGATAATTGAGATGAAGACAGAAGAAATTGAGATCTGTATTGAGGTGACGTAGGAGTGCCTGGGCATGGAATAAGGAGGGATTGTGATTTGAAGTTGACGTCCGATGGACAGGACTTACTTAGTAGAAAACAATTTAGGATTATTGTCCTGGTCTGTTTTCTGTTGTGATAATAAAACATAACAGACTGTGTCACTTATCAATAATAGAAGTCCATTTGTGTCCACTTCTGGAAGCCAGAAGTTCATCTGCCAAGCAGTGGCCACTCTGGGGACCTACATGCTTGTCATATCATGACAGAGATGGAAAACCAAGCAGGCAACAGAGGACAGGAGAGGGTGAATTTGGCTTTACCATGACTGCATTGTGGTAGTTAACACTCTCTCAAGGTAGCAGCAGACAGTAATCCAGTGTGGAGGGCAGGGCTATCTGTATCTCATCACTTGCCAGCTGTCTCACTTCACAGCAATGCTAAAGGACAGTTAAGATTCCAGTACATAAGCTTAGGGGACCACACATGAACAACAGAAAATGCCTTGAGAGAAGGTTGAACCAAGAGCGGATGCCAAAGAAAGCCTTCTGAAAAGGAGTGGTAAGATTCAATCTGAGAAGATGTGACTAGGTAGTGAGTAGGGGGGTGTTCTCTGGAGCAGTGCTGAAGAAGCAAATAAGCATTGAACTGTACTGAGCAGAAGGCCCCAGCCATCCTTAATAAGACTTTCCCCAGTCACTGAGGTAAATGTTTAGATCTGGAACCAGGAAGGCAAGGCCTTAGAGGCTCATGTATTGTGGAGGAAATACATGGTAGAGCCCATTAAAGGATGCAAATACATTGCTGTTATTTGCCTGAAGTGAGGAGCTGGGTCAGGTTATGGACACACAGTCAACTAGTGCATTTGGAAAACTCCTGTTCCCCAGAAAACAAGTGGAGCTTCCCATGATTTGAGTTGGGGAAGCTTAAAGTGGGATTGCTGGGGACTGAGTGACATGAAACCCAGAAGGGTTTGGAGCTAAGTCTAAAACCCAGTATGTTATGGTGGCGAGTGGCTTGCAGAGCCAGCAGTCTTCTCTGAATGGAATCTACCTGCTGGGAACGGCATGAGCCCCATTAGCCAACAGTAATGGTTCTAGAGTTAATGAGAAGAGACCTCTAGTGTCACTGTTAGTGTTCCCAGGTTTAAAGTTTGTGAAAAGCTTGGAAGTGGGAGCTCAAACAGGAGGAATAAAAACATTTTAATGTGAACAAACATTGAAGAATCTTTATCTGTGCCATCCACTTGGACAGCTAACGAGCATCCTGTTGCCCAGACAGTGTGATTGGGGTTATATACTTGATACTGAATGGGATTTTAAGTGCCCTTCTTGCATTCTGAGTGGACTAGAGATTGAGTGAAAGGAGGGCTTACCCAGATCTGTCTTACATACCAACTCCAGTGTTTTTCTTTTCCAGGCCAATATATATTGGTGCATTTCCAGCCATAACAGTTCCAGTTGTGTATGTTATTGCATATATCAAGAGGACTATTTTAGACTGGCACTGACAGTTCTTGTCATGCTTAACAAACATACTTTATTGCTGGTTCATTAAGTCCATTCCCAACTCAGGTAACCACAACCTGTGTAGTAATTATTAATCTCATTGTTGGGACAAGCATCAAAGTATAAGGACACAATATGTTGGTGGGATTTGTACCTTAGCTCAGTTAAGTAGATTCTGAATACCACCCAGACAGGCTTGGAACTCCCAGTACCCTCCCTTTCCATAAACTCATCAACCTTAGATCCATTACCCAAAGGAAAACTATTTTAGTACCAAATCAGAGAAAATTGAGGGTGGCAGTTCAATGCTTACATAGATATAGAAAATGACAAAGGCAACATTTTGGGGAAACTCTCCAGTCATCTGGGGTTCCATTCCAGAGTACCAGGGAGAACATATAAAAAGAGCCAGAAACCAAACAGAATAACAGTACATGAGTTTTAGGGAGGACACTCTGATGGACAGGGTCTGATCAATCTTCAGCTGTGCATTGACTCACCAGTTTACTGGGTGAAATGACCAAGGCTTTAAGTGTGTCGTCTTTTCAATATGGTCTTTATGGAGACCAGCTTGTCAGGATAGGCCTTCCAGCAGCTATGGGGATGAGACCACTTGATTCTGGAATGCTAAATCCAAGGGTGGATCTCTGCCAATTTTACTATGGTACGACCATTCAAAATAATTAAATAGGGACCCCCTCCAACAAAGAGACAAGAGGTCTTTTCTCTGATCTTTAATCCAGATCATTGCACCTCACCTGGGGTATGGGCCTGAGTAGGGATGTCAGTAGGAAGAGATGACCCCTTCCACTGTGTTTTTATGTATCTGGGAGAAAGTCTTTCCTAACTGAACAAGTTATTCTTGTAGGGAAATGTTTCCCAACTGGCCTTAGTCTCTCCGGAGGTCCTTTATTATGAGTGGGGGTCTTGCTAATAGGACTTCGAAGCTGTGTGCCCAGTGAGTCCCAGTGACGTTCTGATTTTCAAGAGGGCCACTGAGAGTGAGTCTATCCAAAGTATCTGCATCCCTTGATATTATTTAGTTAATATATATTTTAGAATTCTGTTCATTTAACTTTCTGAGAACTCTGGGGCCTATAGGCAGTGTGGAGATTTTATTATTTTATTTAATCTTTAATTATTTAGCTAATCATTGGGGCATTTCTGCCCTAAATGATGGCCCATTGTCACTGCCTATGGTCAGGGAAGTCCATACTTGGGAATGGTTTCTCTTGCAAAACTTCCTTAGGTAAAAGAGGGTTTTGACCATTTACTCCAGGCTGGAGTTGCTCCATATTTTAAACACCTGAAAAACTGTCAACCTTTTTTAACCTTTGTCTAGGTGTCTGGGACAAACAGTTATGAAGACTGAATTCACCATTTGTTGCTTCTCTGGAGGCTCTGGGTCAAATGGGGAATATGTATAGGAAGGCCTTCCACATTCTCTCATAGAATTTGGCTGAATTTTCTGTGGCCTCCTGATCACTTCTGATATCTTTGACATTTTTGTTTCTTTTTTATTTCCCTCTTAGACTCTGGTCAGGAGAGCCAAAATGTATTGTTCAAGGACCTCATTCCTTCTGTATATTCTGTAGAACCCATCTCATAGAGACGGTGTTGGCTATGCTGGCTATTTGGTACATCTCTTGAGGGTTTAACTGTGTGTTATCAACCCCACTGTTCCATAGCTATGGTAGTCATGCAGGTACTGTTTAACCTTCTATTTTAATTATTGTGTTCAGCTCATTCAGTTTCATGACTGTATAGGTCTTGTACTTTATGTGCTAGTTAGAGATGAGTAGTCCTTCCAACCCTCTTCCCTGGGCTTGCAATTATTTTACTTTATTTTATTTAATGTATTGGCACAGGGTGTGCAGGGTCTACAGAGTCTCACTATGTAGATTGGACTCCTAGTGATTCTTGTATTTTCAGCTTCCCAAGGGCTGGGATTACAGGTGCGAGCCACCACAACCAGTCTAGCCCAGTCTCAATTGCTGTCTCAGAGCACTGTGGGGATGGAGCTAGCACAGCAGGCCAGGGATCTAACCCTGGCTTCTGTGCTCTGCCTAAGAAGGTGCTTTAGTCCACTGATTTATCTGGCTGGATCTTGGGCTAGGAATTATTTTAATTTGCTTTTTAATAAATATTTGGCCTACCATGCAAATCCAGGGGATTTTTCCAAGGGTGTTTACTTGGACATGAGGATTTATGCCTCTGGAGACGTTTGTGGAGGAGGTAGTACTTCCCATGCCTTGCAACATGAGCTGCAGCAGGCAGACAGTGCTCCAAGTCCTCTTGTCTGAATTATCTGGTGTACTTGTCAGACAAGATCATTTGCCTCTTGATTTATGCAGTAGAAGAGAGTAGAAAATCCACCCCACAATTTTATATGAGAGGGAGGAATTTTTCTGTCTGCTGTTTCCAAGGCTTGCAAGATACCCTTGGGCTCAAAACAAACTATTTCACAGTCTGCAAGACCCTTTCTTGAAATCTTCATACATTAAAGGGAGTAATTTTAGTCTAGCTTGAATCCCTTCTGTTTTCCAATAGTGTGTGTTGTGAGCTCCTTGAACTGTGTCACAAAAAACAAGGGTGACGGGGGAGATGGCTCAGTGGAATAAGTGCTTCCTTGGCAAGTGCAAGGGCCTGAGTTCAATCCCTGGTTTTGAAAAAAAAAAAAAAAAAAAAAAAAGGAAGGCAGGCAGGCAGACAAGGATTATATGGCACAATAATAAAAACTGGTGAATGCAGAGAAGGAGTACACAGGAAATTATTTCCATTATTTTTTAAGCTTTTCAGTAAAATTTTAAAATTTTTATTTATTGGATTCTTTTGAGATAGGGCCTTGATAAGCAGTTAAGGCTGGCCTTGAACTTGTGGCAATCGTTCTGCCCCAGTCTCCCAAGTACTGGGATAACAGACATGCACCAGCTTTTGAGTAAATCTGATATTACTTCAAAATTAAAAATGCATGGCTTGCCTGGCAAGCACAAGGGCCTGAGTTCAAACCCCGGCTCCAAAAA
>NW_004524688.1:562983-574822 GCF_000260255.1 Octodon degus
GTACGTCATAAATGAGAGACCACTAAGGCACCTGCCTAACCACTTGGTTCTCACTAATGTTGGGACCACCTAAACTAAGGAGAAGCATCAGTACATTCTCTAGTTCATCCTTTTTAGAATCCATAGAGTGCACACCAGTAGAACCTGTTAGATGAATCCACAGAACCACAGGTTTGACTCAATCAAGTTCTGTAGCTCTGAGCTCCTGTGGGGAGCTTTTGCTGTGGAGCATAGATGGAGTGACATATTGCTCATGTCATCTATTTATAGTCAGTCAACACATTCATGCAAAGGCACAAAGAAGATAATATATTCCAGCCACAAATTGCTTGGGCAAAATTTAGCTGAAACTTAAACTGACTATTTGACTAACACACGCTAACACAAGTAAGGAGAGATGAAATCCTCCTTTGTCCTACACATGTAACAGAAACTGACAAATGGACTGAGGGATATCCCAATAGAGTCCTATTTTTTTCCAATGGCCTACACAGGTCATGTTCTGTCTCCTTCAATTGGTCCAGTGAGGTCTCTGCTACCATGCAGGGGGTCCCAATCCCGGAGCTCTGAGGAGTCTCTGAAAAGAACTGGAGGATGTGATTCTTGCCTGCAGGTTGGAAGATAAGTCCCCAATGGGGCCAGCAAGCCTCTACCAGTGACCCAAATGGTCAGCGCAGTGTTCTTCCAGCCAACTCACTAGAAATGTTGTGGTATCAGTACCAAACCAGACGTAGAACACTCTGCACCAAGGAGTTGGAAGGCAACTAATTTTATTAATACCAGACTCCCGGTAGGAACTATCAGACATAGCTTAGAGTAAAATAGAAATTTATATACATTTTGTAAGTAGGAAGTACAAAGCTGGTAATGGGTTAGCCTATATTTGGTTACATATATTTGGTCATACATTGTTAAGCAGATGTGTTACATGTGGGTTTAATTAGAGATGGCCATTTCTGAAGAGGCAGGAAAGTCTGGGAGAAGTTGGGAACTGAAAAAGTGGATAAGATTAAGTGTATGTCCTTGACAGGGATAGCCTACCCTGGACAAAGAGTCCATGAAACAGGCTAACAACACCAGATATGTTTGAAGGCCATTGTGCAGCTGGTCAGAAACACCTGACTCGAACTATCTCTGAGTTTCAGCTGGTAACTAATTATGGCCATCTGAGTCTGATGGCCCAATTATGAAACTATTACTTTAAATTTCTCTGTTACATTAGAAGTTGCCCCTATTTTTCTCTTAGAAATTAAGGAGGGCAAGTCACACATATTAGATAGAGACATAAACAGAGACTGTAAATCTCCTTAGTTAACAATACATTTCTTGGTTTTCTCAGGGGATAAAGATAATAGGCTTTAGTCCCTTTTCTCCTTTAAGTAATTAACTCATACCTCAGCACTAGCATTTCTCACTTTTACTTCCTGTTTCAGCAGCTGAAGTTTGTCTACCAGTTAGTGGGCATAGTGGCCCTGATTCTTGTGTTTCTATGACCTCCCAGACTCCAGATCAGCAGGCCTTCAGTGCAAACTCTTGTTCTCACTGCAGGTTTGCCTGAAGGCTCTTTTACAAGCAGGAGTTGCCAGATTCAAGGGATGACTGGAGCAGGAGAGGCAATTCCAAGAGAGAAAGTTGACAAGGAATCAAGTCATGAACATGTTTTAATCACATTTCTGGTACCCTGGCATTATGGTAGAGAGGATTTCAAGAGGAAACAAGCATGTCTTAACACAATTTAGCATGTGTTAAAGAATACTAGCTAAAAGGCCCATATACCAAGTCATGAGTGATCAGTGCCATGGTACGACACTCATCCCAATGGAGCAAGAGAGGCCATACCAAGAATAAATGACTTCTTAGAACTGAGGCAACCTAGAAAAGAAACAAAAAACAAGTGCAAAGAAATCTGCTTATGGGAAAGACAAGTTTGTGTACTCTGGCATCCATCCTATGGAATAAGGTAATTTTCCTCTCATGTTTGCATTGTAGCACAAATGATGGCCATATCCTTGGACACCTGAAGAACAGATAGTCAAATCCACGTTCACAGTTCTCAGTCAGGAGATACAACCCACCCAAGGACCTCACAAGGAAGGAAGATGAGCAACAAAACTCTGTCCTCCACTTCTTCCACTAGGCTCCCTATTGGCTAAATCCAGAGAGAAATCAGAAGTTAGCTGAGTGTGGTGATTGTAATTATCTTAGTCAGTCTTTGGGACAGGTGGAGTGGAAGGAAGCCAAGGAAGGACAGGTCTGAAGAGAACAGTAAATCATCATAATTGACCTGGGTTCATTTCCTGGAGTAATTCTTGTGCAGTACCACAAATTAGGTAGCTTTAAACAACAGAAATTTGCATCTATAATTCTCAAGGCTACATATCCACAATGCAAGTGTTAGTAGGGTTATGCCCTTTCCACCCCACAGGGCAATCTTTACTTAAGCCTTTCTGGCTTCTAGGGCTGGCTGGAAATCTTTAGCATTTCTTGACCTATAGTCACATCCTTGCAATCTTGGTCTTCTTCTAGCCTTCTTTTGATAAAGACTCTATTCTCAGTGAAGTGGAGGCATGCCTTCCACAAACTGTGGGCTAGTATGTGAACACCATGTTATTGTTGTTGTTGCTGCTGCTGCTGCTGCCACCATTATTATTATTGTTGCTTGAGACAGGGTTTCACTATGTAGTTCAGGATAGCCTTGAACCCACTGTATAAACCAAGCTGGCTAAAAATCCATGGTAATCCTCCTGCCTCATCTTCCCATGTGGAAGACCCAAATTTTGAGAATAAATATTCAACAGGGGAAGACAGTGTTATACTACATAAAGAGTAGATAATAACTTAGATTTGCAATTATATTACTAAACAATAGTGATAAATAGCATGGTACTGCCACAAAACAAACATGAGGGCCAATGGAATAGAAATGCAGAAATAATCCCAGGGACATGCAAATATTTGACTTTTGACAAAGGTGCCAAAAACATACACTAGCAGAAGGGTATCCTCTTTTCTAAATGGTGCTGAGAAAATTGGATTTCTCCATGCAAAAGATTGAATATAGAACCATATCTCTTACTATGTAGTATGCTAAAATGAAAATATGAAAAACTTAAATGTTAAAATAGAAACAATCTTCTGAAAGGTAAAATAAGCAAAACTCTTGAAGACATGGGTACAGGCAAGAATTTTCTGAACAGAACTCCATTTGTGCAGGAACTTCAGAACCAACAGTTGGGTTCATATTGAATTGAAAATCTTCTTCACAGCAAAAGAAATAACCAACACAGTGAAGAACCAACATACTAAACAGGAAAAAAGTCTTTGCCAACTACTCCTCAGACAAAGGGCTAATATTTAGAAGACATAAAAAACTCAAAAAATTAGATCCCTCAAAATAAAAAGAGCAGTCAAATCAATGGGCAAGTACAATGAATAGACATTTCTCAGAATTACAAATGACCAGTAAGTATGTTAAAAAATATTCAACATTGACAACTATTAGAGAAATAGAATTAGAACAATATCCAGATTCCATCTTCCCTCAGAAAAAAGTGGTTATTATCAAGAAATTAAATAATAACAAGTTGTGGCCAGACTGTAGGAAAAAAGAAAACATTCTACAGTGTTTCTAGGAATGTAAACTATTACAACCACTATGAAAATAAGTTGGAGACTCCTCAAAAACTAAAAGTAGAAAATCTATTTTATGTAGCTAAAAATCTCTTGAATATATTCCCCAAAATGTTAAAGGCATCATGTGGTAGTAGCATATGTACATTCATGATTATGGCAGCATAGTAATAGTTAAATCTTGGAAGTTGCTTATATGTTCATCAAGAGATGACTGAATAAAATATGGCCTTTAAACCAAATGAATTGGGGCCATAGAGATCCTCAGAGGTCCAAATGTCTGCCTAAGCAATCACAAGGACCCAGGTTTGATCCCTGATACCACATGCTGTGCTGGCCCTGTCCTGGGTGTGGCAAGCCAGCCACCAAGACCAGGTGTGGTGGCACATACCTATAATCTCAGCACTGGGGAGGCTGAAACAGGAGGATCACTATGAGTCTGAGCTGTGTAGTAAGGCATTATAACAAATACATAAAAATTAAAAATAAATAAATAAATAAACCCAATGAATTACTATTCTGCCAAGAAGGGTATAGTTGAGTGATTTTGGGAAATAGATGTGAGACCATAATGTTAGGTGAAATAAATTAGTCACGTAAGCTTAAATATTGTATGTTTCTCTTATATGAGAAATCCAAAATATAAGTAAATGGAAAAAAAGGAATCTGAAGCAGGGAGATAGATCTTTCTCAAATGAGAAGGAAATCAAAAGACAGGGAAGGAGGAGAAAGGAAGTAAAGAGTATTTTAAAAAACCTCAGATGCGTTATGTGTGTGTACCAACTTCTCAAAAGGGATGTGATCATGAATATTCTGTAAATATGTACTATTAAAACTAAACACAAAAACATACACACAAAAAATTGAGGACCCACCACCCAAAAAATTCTACTACCATAGTACAAAAAGTTCAATGAGATTAGAAGGATATACCTGTGAAGGAAATAATTCCATCAACAAAGTTATTGGATGATTGCAACATCTGTACCAAGGATTATCTGTGATATTTGTACTCTATGTCAAGCATAGAACTGTATCCTGAAGCTAGTAGAATTCAAGTTCAATAGAACCTCCATGGTGATAAACACTATTATCTATTTACTTCTGTCATATTTATAACGAAAGTTGTTAAATAGTAAGTCAGATGTTGAAATCTATAGAACATAGTGTCTTTTTTTCCAACTTGCATGGTATACAGTATCCATATGCAAAATTTCATCTTTTTAGGAACCACTGTAAAGAAGTTATTGCAGCATATGACACCCCCACCAAGTCACAGTACTTTGCTTCTAGAAGAAACCAGTTGGGAAACTGCACCCAACATATTATTTAGTTTCTCAATTATGTTTCTTACTTGAGGTATTTTTGTGGAAGTCTGGGACTGTCTCTGTTGCCAAAGCTCTCAGGTGCTAGTTGTTTGTTTGGTTGTTAGAGCTGTTTTAAGAGGCAATTTGGATCAATGTAGAGTCAGCATAATTTTTGTTAGTAATATACACAAGCATTCTACAAAATCCCCCTGCAGATTATCTGAAGGTTGCCCAAAACAGCTTCCTCTGTGAAGACTCATGGCAGCTACTGCAGCCAGGTGAAGGTATTTCCACGGAGGCAGGTGATGGGAAGCAGCCAGAGAAGTGGGCATCGCTGCATGGACTGGGAGGACTCCCAAGGCCCGCTCGTATTCCCAAGGCTCACCAGGCCATGCTAAGTTCACTGCTCTCCAATTTCCTTTATCTTTTTAGGAAAGCGAAAATAATTAAAGAATATCTTGGGGTTTGCTTCACCCTGTGTAAATCCTAAATGCCCTACTTTCAGGGGAGCTTTCTGAGCTTATGAAGTCATTAAAGCAACTAGGAGCCTTATCTTCTGTGATACAAAAATATCAATTCCTTAGAACCAAGGAAGTGCTTAAGAACACATCTGCTGCTCTAATTTGACATGTGCTCCATTTTCCAGAATCCAAGGGCTACTTTTGCTTTCATCTAAAAAGCAATCAAATGAGGCATGAGCTTGCTCGGTCCACTGGTTAAAATAATAGCAATGACCAAAATGATAGAAAGCTTTGCACCAGACAAGACAACCAAAAAAGACTGTGGATCACTCTGTGGCATGTGGAAACGTGCTAACCAATACTAAGGTGCATCCCGCGGTCACACAGAGGCACAATATTCAGTCCAGAGGAATAGACTGTGCAAAATATAATTATCATAAACTATACTGCAGAAAAATAATTCTTGGCTTTCTCTGAGAAATTTTGATGTTTTATTTCTTCAGAGATTATCTCCTCTCCTCCTAGAAGATATGTGTAGAATGAGCCAGACATAGCCTGGCCTCTGATTCCAGAAGCACATATTCAGGAAGATGCAAATAGATAAATGATTTCAGGTATAATAAGATTTTAAAATGAAAGATCAGTGTGATGGAAAAGAGAGTAGTATTGGAATAAAATGAAAAAGACAAATTTCGGTTGAGGAAACTAAGACTTGTAAGTGAAGATGTATTTAGAAACTTACCTTGAAAGAATAAAGTTTTAAAATATGAACACAAGAAATACTTAGTGAGGAGCCAGCCAGATCACTCAACAGACTAAAGCATCTGCTTAGGCAGAGCACAGAGGCTGAGGCTCAATACTTGGTGTGCTGTGCTGGTCCCAGCCCTGGGGTCCACTGAGAGGGTGATTGAGACTGGGCGTGGTGGTGCATGCCTATTATCCCAGTGCTTGGGAGGCTGAAAAGAGGAGGATCACTACTAGTCTGATCTATGTAGTGAGACCCTGTAGACCCTGTACTAAACACATAAAATTTAAAAAGAAAAAATAAAAGTAATACTCAGGGAGTTGAGTGCAGAGGCAAGCAGGTGGGGTTGCCCAGCAAACCTCCCTGCAAAGGGCCCATGGTAAATGTTTTCGGGCTTTGCAGGGCAAGTGGTCTCTGTGCACACACTACCTCTGCAGTTAAAGGGCAAGCCTCCAGGGGATACACGAGTGAAGAGTGCTCACAAGTTAAGTGGCACAGATCCACAGTTTGCTATCAATTCCATGAGGACGTATCACAGATTTATTTGCCATGGCCAGTGCAATGCCTGATACATACTGAATGTCAAGTGAGCATCTGTTAAGTGATGAATGAATCAAAGAAATAGAACCTGAAGCTAAATAAGAAAAACAGGTCTAGACTGAGGAGTCCCTGATAGTGGTTCTAAGATTTGGATTTATCACATAGGCTGCAGGAAACTACAGGAGCTTTCCTATAGAGAATAGCATCTCTAGTGCATGTGCTTGATGAGGTGCCAAGCAGAGATACCTGTGCTAAGGGGTCGCACTCGGCATCATGTTCCAGGAGAGAGAAGGCAGCCTATGCTGCACTCTGTGTCTAGGACATCAGCATAATGTGTCTGTCACAGCCAGGACCTGAAGGGCATGACCACTTTCTGAGAAGGTGGAAAGTGGGAAAGTGGTGGCCCTGGGATTGTCTGGGACTTTCTGCACTATGCATAAGCCAGCATGAGGCTAAGGATGAGTAGAGATGTGGTTCTTAATGCTGAAAAAGTCAAAAAGCCACATGTAAATGTCACATGCTGTAGGTTATTAGAAAATAAAATAAGAGGTAAAACTTACCTGCAAAAGAATGATGCGTGACAAGGTCTGTCACACGACTCAACACTATGTCAGCACCTCTGCCCAGAGAGGTCTCGCCTGCATGTCACTGACAGGTCAGTCCTCAAATTTCTATTTAAAGAAGGAAAAGCAAAATGAGACCCAGGGACTCTAAGGAAGTCATTTTTATCTTGCACCCCTTCTGTGTCATGACACCTAATCATCTTTCAGAAACTTACTTTAAAAAGCTTGTTAAAAAAATAAAAACAAAACAGAAAAAGCAATAAAAATAGCAATTTTCTGGAGTTTCCATAAAGTTTTTATTTAAGAAGCAGGGAAGTGGTTTACCATTTGTTATAATAAGGCAGACCAAAAATAAAGCATTAAATTCCTAGCCTTGAGGGTTTCCAGTGCAGAGGTTAATAACCAGCATCACTGCCAGTGGTGTGCGTGTCTGTGTAGGAGAGATCTCTGGGGACCCAAAGGACATGTAGCTTCAGTATTACTTATGAGTGCATTTCTAAAACATGTCCACTGTCACTGCAATTCCAGGAAGAAACACTGATAGGAATCGCAGTAAAATTAGGTCAGAAATTTTAAAATGAATTTAGACCTATAGAAATAACCAAGCATAGCTTAGAGGCTTATGCTTCTCTTTGCTTATTTTGAAAACTGTAGTCTATGCTTCATAACTGCATGCTCTTTTGTGTACATTTTTGTCCTCAAAATCTTGTTCCTGAATATTTTTTGTCTTGGGGAAAAGTTAAAAATTCAAATTGCTGCAGCAGCCACCAGATTAACTGTGGGCAAATTGGCCAAAAATAATAAAGTGACAGGTCAGGGTGGACACCTGCCCACCCAAAAGATGGAGGAGCTGGAAATCTTCAACTTAGTGCAAGTAGACTGTCACTTAGTGCTGCTAGCTCTTATGATTTATGAAAGAAACAACACATATATACATACTATGTGAAATTTATGAGATCTTAAATGTTGGTAATTAATTTTTAATATATGTAGGGTGAACAAAATGTATCTGTGAGTTTCCAAATTAATATCTGCTAGTTGAGTAATTTACTGGTAGGAAATCATTGATGAACAATTGTTCAATAATTTATCATCATGTTATTGTTTTAAATAAATGTGTTTGTAAAAATTATATAAGATCTGAATTAGAGGAAACAGATAATCATTAAGGGAGATTTATCAAGTTAGCTAACCCTTTTATTGTATTAACTATGTGCTATGTAATGTTATAAGTGCTTTATCTTTGAAGTGCTCATTTAATTCTTCATTTATAAGAACAACATTGAATTAAAGTATTTAATTCTTCCATTTTACCAAACAGAAAATGGAGTGCAGGAAAATTAAATGACTAACTCAGCTTGCTGTGGTGTAAAAGTGAAAGTCTCCAAATTCACTGCTAGCTAAGCAAGGCTAGCTCTTACGCTCGATCTGTGCTATACCTCATCACATACCTCCCTGGTACGACGGGAAGTCGTTTAACCCATTTGATCTTAGTTTCCTCCTTGCTAGAATGAGAGCTGGTAAGTTGCTATCCAGCCTCATGTAGCTGTTACAAGGGCAAAAAAGAAAATATATGTGAAGTATGTTGTGCATCAACAAATTTCAAATACAAACTATTTTTGAAAATTTTAGTGCATTAAACATTGCTGAGATATAAGGTATGTCACAAAGCTCTATAAGAATAGCTAGTGTCATCTGGGTAATTTTCAGCTATGACAAAACAGAGAGCAGAAACAGAAAAGTCGGTAAGGGATGGCCCAAGGTCCCCCTTGATCTTCTCACTCTGCTAGCACAGTAGATTACCAGAGTCTTAAATAGTGGGTGAACATGCAGCAAAATTGACTGCAGCCAGGTGTGCAATTAGAGAGACATATAAAAAACTGCAGGCATTATTACTGCTGGACAGTGTCTTGTTGCTGCTTAACGGGTGTCTACCTAAAACCACATCTAGCTCTTTGGGTTAGCAATGAAGTAAGAACTTTCAGGATGCCATTTACGACTCATCACCAGGAAGACTACATGCAATATCCTGGTTTATAGATAAGAATCATCTTTTAAAGGTTGACAATCTGTGAGTCTGCTGTAAATTATTCCTGCTACAATGTAGGTGAAAGAAAGCTCAACTAACCATGGCAATTTGACTCAAATGGAAACTGAATTACCAATCAACATGGAGTAGCTAAGGTGTTATTATTCTCACTGCTTTTTCTGTGTAATATTCTGTCATGGACCACCAAGGAAGAGAAAACAACAAACAACTGCACCTCACTCTACCCAAAGGGCTGCAAGTCAATTATATCCATGGCAGAGAGCAAACAGCTGGAAAGGATGAGCGTAATTTTACATGAGCTTCTGATGTCTTATGCAAAGGAGGCTGACAATTTATAGAGAGCCAGTGGCATAAGGACCTAGAGGACAAAAGCAATGTCCAGAATGGTGACCAGAGTGCTGTCACGTTGGAGGTGCCCTCTGGTGATTGGGAAAATGCAGGGCAAATCCAACTGGCTCAAGCTGGTCACCCTCAGGCCACTCCCACGAGCACACTGAGCTAATGTTGGGGAATGTTATTTTGCTTATTGCCAGAACATAGTATTTGATCAGTATTCCATTATTTTTAAGTCACAAAGCTAGAAACATAGATCAAGGCATCAAAAATTATTAGTAATACTGACACATAATCTCAATAATGTTTTTGAGCTGATTGTCCCAAAGGAGCATTGTAAATCTTTATAGAATGTTTTTCTTTATTAGAAAAAATTGTTTACTTTTATAATTACAATTAGAACACAAAACTATTCTTGTAGTTTAGGTAATATTTTATACCCTCAGTAGTAGGCTGAAAAATGTTCACAGTGCTTTACAACCTTGTGTCCCTACCCTTTGCAGTGTGGCTACCGAGTCCATCCTCCTCTGATACTGATAAGTGCAGACTCTCCCAATCCCTTAAGTCTGGCCTTGCTTTCTCCTTCCAGCCAACAGAATGTGCCACAGGTGACGTAATAGTGGCTCTTATAATGCATCCCCCTCCCCATACACTGGTCTTCTGGGGATAAGAGGCTAGCTGTTCCCACTGAGGATGACCTCTGTCAGACAGTCACAGCCGACTGAAACAAGACGGACTTCCAGCTAGGTTAGAAGAACCAATCAACTGCATCTGACTCAGGATTGTGGGCTAAGTGTTTATCTGTTTAAACTAAACTCAATTTTGAGGTAGTTTGCCTTTCAACAAAAGCTAACTGATACACTTGCAGATGGGAAAAAGCAGAGAAACTGGATTTCTTCATATCAGTAGACTTAAATTTGCATTGGCAGGGACAATTCATCAGGATTAGCCATCAGGCCAAAATAACTGCCTCTCTAATGCTAAAGACAGTGACACTAAATATTGATCTGTTGATTCAGGTATGCCAACTACCAGCCTAGCCACAGCTGTTCTGAAAATGTTGAATAGAAAAGTAGAAGGATTCTTTATTCCAAAGTCTTCCATATTCATAGAAAAACAATTCAAAATACTGTCATAATTTGATAGGAACAGTGACATGAAAATAGCAATTAAAGATCAAGCAGGGTTCATTGATTTGTAAAATTAGGGAGATATATATATATATATATATATATATATATATATATATATTTCTCAGGGTACTTTTCTTCTCCTTCAGAGACATTTGGAGCTTGGACTGAAGAGACAAGTTGATAGCAAAACACAACAGTGTTCTGTTTATTTAACGAAGAATGTTTCTGTTTTTATATTTTTCAGCTGTAAAGACATGATAGATGCCAGGGGCTTCCATTACAAATTATAAAAGACTGCATGGCTTACACCACAATAATGGATTTTCCAAATTTGTTGAGCTTAGAAGTCCAAAACCAAGACATTGGGTGGGTTGGTTTCTCCAGAGCCTATAGGCAAGGATTTGTTCCAGACCACTATTTTTGATTATGATGCCTTCTCCATAGTGGTTCATTTCCTCTTCCCTCCTGATATATCTGGGTCCAAATTTCTTCTTCTAACGATGCCACTCAGCTCAGATTAGAATCCCTTCTGATGACCCCATATTAAGGTTGCTTCCTCTTTAATGACCCTATTTCCAAACACAGTCACACTGTTTGTCTGCAAAGACAGAATCCCATCCACTGAGTCCTACAGTTCTAAAGGCTGGAAGTCAATAAGTATCAAGGTGCCAAATGGGTGGCAAGGGCCTAATTCCTGGTTCACAGAGAGCCACCTTCTGGGTATATCTTTCATAGCCAAAAGGAACCCCTTCTCTCTCCTATGTCTCCTTGAAAGTTACGATTCCCATTCACAACAAAGCCACACACTCTCTGAACTACATTTCCTCCCAAAAGCTAAACCTCTAATTCTGCCACAGAGGACACACAAACACTCAGTGCATCAACATACTGAAGCACTGAATGTTAGAACTTCAACTGATGAATTTTGGTTGGGTAGATACAATTCAACTCTGGGCAAGTACAGGGAATAATCAGGCAAAATGATCTCAAGTCCGCATCTTGTACAGCAATTAACCACTAAGAAGAATATATGCAGTGTGTTATTTGTTGAATCTGTACTTCTGATTTGATTTGAAA
>NW_004524688.1:575197-581296 GCF_000260255.1 Octodon degus
AAAGAATAGGGTTTTAGTAGAGATGAACCATTGTATTGTCATTTTATTTTCTTTTAAAGGAAGATTAGGCCTCTTTTAAAACTTCTGCTCTCATAATTTTAAATCTTAGTATTGTTTAGCAACTTAAATTTTTGTTTAGTTGTTTCACATACAAAAAAAAAAAAGCTTTTTTACACGGTGGAGGAGGTTTCCCAAAAAGATGCAAAATGATATGGTTGCCAGTTTTAATTATTCTTATTTACTCTGCATATTATATCTGTGGCCTAGGTTTTGCCAGAACCTTCTAGAGCTGCTGCTTATTAGTCAAACTGTGCTGTAATATAAGATCAAATGTACCTCTTTCAAGATCTGAAGTAAAACACAGAGTGTGACAAGTATTGTTATTCCATTGACATGTATATTTATAGAATTATACTATGTCATGAGATATTACAGAAATGAGCCACAGTTCTTGTCCTCAATGAGTGGACTTTTGGGGAAAACTAAGATATGAATAACAATACAAAAACCAGTATAGTTAGAAAGATTAAAATGAAGGACAAATTCTTTGACACTCTTAGTGATGTGGATTTATTTCCACTGCAGGTAGTTTGGAGTCATTATAGTCAGGCCTGCTCCATGGAGAATAGTGGAAGCTGGGTTGGTCTGTTATGCGGCCAGACATTAAGGGCAGGACAGACTCTGCACAGTCCCTTGGAACCTCTATGGTGGGAAAGCAGCCCCCAGCACCAGCAGAAAGTATGAACGGCTTCCTCAAAAGACACAGGTGGAGAAAAATGGAGACCATCACCAGCAACAACCTCTGTTGACAGTGCAGTCAAAATCCAGCATGACACTGTTAGGCAGGAGAAGGAGGTCATCTTAACCCATCATGTCTGTGGTGTGGGGCAAAGATGAACTACTTGTGCTGAGTCTGCTCCACATATAGACAGTTGCAAAATGAATAATTATTATTGTTTTATGCTGCCAAGTTTTGGTGAATAAATGTCTGAACTTTTTTTAAATTTTATGTATTTGATTTATTTCACTTAACATTATAGTCTTAAGTTACATCTGTTTTTCTTATGAATTACTCCACGTCTTTATTATTTATTTATTTACTTCTTAAGTCAATTTTCTTTTTTTTTCCCATAATTTTACTGATAAACAAAAAGCAATGAAACAGTTTCAAATCAAATTGGTAGGACAGTTTCAATAATTAACACATTGCATACATTCCTCCCAGTGGTTAATTGCTGTACAAGATGCGGACATGATATCCTATCTGCAAACACCATTAGAACAAATCACTCTATTCATTAAGAGAATGTAACTATATATCTATCCTAACCACTTTGAATACACAGATACAAAATGGACATTCATCTGTATACCCTTTTATGTTAAGTTCCGTTATTTGAATATTATAGGTGTGTTAGCTCAGCAAAATAATCTAAAGGAGTTCAGTAGTCCATAATAGTATTGGGTCTTCTGCTTGACTGGCAATGTCAGAAATTGTTGACCTGAGTCCCCTACAGCTAAAGATAACAGCATGGCTTTACTTTTTATATTTCGTTTTTATACTTTTCTGCTGAGTGGTTAAGACCAAGGTAAAGCAAGACCTATGCAACAAGAGTTGTAGCTTTTGGGTCTGATAAGGTCAGTGAAACCCCCTCAGGATTTATCCTGAGATCCTGTACCTCAGATTGTAGAACCTTTGTCAGTGTCAGCCATGTGGATGAGTCACGGCCATTGGTTGGCCAATGCGCTCTTTTTGAAAGACTGAGAGAATGTTTTCTCTCCATGTGACTCTCCTTAGGCACACTCTACATCACTGATCACTTTCCTCTTTGGCCCCATAATCTTCTTAATCAGAAAATTTGGGACACTACAGAGTTACATGATGTTACAGTACAAGTTCTCATATGTCCTGAGTCTTAATTGACCTTGGAAGGCTAGGGCCAAAAAGTTAGCTTTCTTTGCATCCCTTCTTTTCATCTAATTTTGGTCTGCAAACTTAGGTTGTTAAACATCCAGAAGACAAGCTTATTGCTCTTACCTTACAACTTAGGCTGTTAAGCTTAACCTCACTATCTGTCTGCATATCAAACATCTTAGGCATAATATGGAATAGGTATTTTTCATCAAGTATTGATATGTTGAACTTTAAGTCCCTACAGAATATGATAAAAATCATTTAAAAATTAGAATATATTTTAAAAATAGGTATAAAGAATTATATACTTCTTATGTTTACACATAAGTCCAAAAAAATCTCACCATATACAACCTTGAAGCAGGATAGTCCCACAATATTCCTTTTCCTATCTCTTGCTTTCATTCACCATCCCCTTCTTTTTAAACAACCATCTACCTGAGAGACTTCATAGCAGCAACTGGCATGTCATGACAAGCATCCAGTATTCAGAAGACCAGAATGACAGGCACTCCAAGCATGAAACTACTACTACAGATTACCATCTGCAGTGCAGTTGCTTAGTTCACATGTCTCATTATATATAGTTAGTCTGGGTGAGAATCTTTCTAATTAACTGCTAGATTAAAAAAATCTTCTGGAGATTTTCAGGATCATTGCCTTGCCCATCTTCTACATATAACTGTATATAATGACATTGTCATGTTTCCTAACTCTTCTCCTTTTCCTCTCTTGATTAGTCCTAGAGATCCTGCTTCCCTTTTACTTGTATTATACCTTTCTATTTGTATTTCTTCTTTAGAGTTCTTATACTAGGGAGACTATACGATATTTACACATGTGTGTCTGGTTTATTTCACTTACAAGTATGTGTTCAAGTGGCATCCACTTCAATATAAAGGCTTGCAGTTTATCATTCTTAACAGCTGAATAATATTCCATTGTGTAAAAATACTACATCCTTTTCAACCATTCCTCAGGTGATGGGCATCTTGGTTGTTTTCAAGATTTGGCTGTCACAAATTGTGCTGCTATAAACATAGACACACATATATCACTATGATATGATGTTTGCAGATCCTCCAGGAAAATTCCCAGTAGGGGAATAGCTGGTTTAAATAGGATTTCCAGTCCAACTTTTCTAAGGAGTCTCCACACTGATTTCCATAACAGTTGCACCAGTCTACAAAATGTCTGAACTTCTACGAGGAAAACATTTTGGCAGTCATGAGAGCTAATAATAAAAGACTTTTGGTTGATAAATGCTTAAAAACTTACTTTCAATAAAGGATAGATGATAAATATCAGTAATGGATGGATGGATGGACAGATGGGAGGACAGACAGGCAGATGGATGCACAGTTGGATGGATTCATTTACAAACATATCTCTGAATATATGCTGGGAAACAGCATGCCCTATCTGCCTGCTCCTTGCAGATCATAGATCTGTGTGGTATATTGCAACTGTATGAGCCCATGTGCATGAATTCTAAGTGATTATTTTTGTTTTTAAAATGCTTTTTGCACTTATTCTTCTCTACTATTTAATCCACAAAACCTTAAGAATGTTCTGAGTCTTTTTTTTTTTAAATTATTTATTTATTTGTGTGTGTGTGTGTGTGTGTGTATGTGTGTGTGTGTGGCCAGCTCAGCCCACCAGGGGGCGGGGCTGGCTGGCATGTGGTGCTGGGGGATTGAACCGTGGTCCCTGTGCTTTGATAAGCTTGTTCTAAGTAGGTGCTTTAGACCACTGAGCCTTCTCACCAGCCCTTCTGAGTCTTTATAGGCATAAACTTCCATTTCTTTAAGTTATTTATAAATTGCAGCTCTTTGTTTTTACATGTACCTCTTCCCTGTTATCCTTTTAAGTCTCATAAGCCTACCTTTCCTTTCTAATCCCTTAGTTTTATCACTGTAAAGCAACATACTGCTATACTTTGTTTCCTTGTAACATAATGGCTTTATCTTTTTATGATTTATCCCTATTCATTTATTGTTCAGAATAGTATATTTGATTTTATTTTTCCTTTGTCATGATAAAAATGAAGTAAAACATGCCTACATTTTATTTCAAATAATCTCAAATGCACTAGAAATACACTATGCCAAGTTTTTAACATTTTGAATCAATTATTTTAGAAAATTGATCTAAGAATTTAAGTGAATTTAATCTTAAGATAAACTTAATCTTGAAATATGTTATCTTTAGAAATTTTGTATTCCAAATAGTTGCTTTCATAGCGATTATCTCATCTCAATCTTATTACTCTTATTTGTTTCCATTTATGTTCAATGAAATTGAGATTTTGAAGTTTACTGACTCGTTGACTTCCCAGTACCAGTGATTGTGAAGTGCAGGCTCAAATGCCCCTATTTAAAAAAAAAAAAAAAAGTTCAAATATCTTTGTGCCTTCCACTCTGCCACAGTTACAAGAGAAGCATGTGGGAGGGCGTTTCCTGATCCTGTCTTTTCTGTCTGTGCCCTTTTTCTTTCACCTATGTGGCACCTATGGTTATGAGTGACTCTCCAAATCAGCTTGCAAACTCCCCCACCACAAAAAGTATGAATTCATTTGACCTTTCAATTTGGAGGGAGAGGCGTGCCAGCTCGTCTGGCCTCCCCTGCTGCTGGGTTCCACACACAGTTTCCTCCTGACCTCTCCAGGCTGCGTGTGCTGAGGTCCAAGGCTTTACTTCCCAAGAGAAGCTCAACCAGGTCCAGCACTTCCTGTGATGAGACAGAGTTCTGGTCGCACTGGGGATTCTCAAATCAGAGCACCACTGTCCCAGCCATGATCATCAGTTCCATCATCAGACGTGTTCGTGGCAAGGGTAATATTTTGTCCTCCCTACTGCCTAATCCCAGTTTTCTCCATCTGATCAGAATGTTGGCATAAAAAGGTATATAATATTGGGATCCCTCTTGAATCTTGAGAGGTGATGTGTAAAATAGTCTGAATCTTCTTACTTAATATAAATTTTGTGAGGAAGATGTTCCCAGGGCCCAAGCTACGATAGAACTGTTATCTAGTCTGCAATCACAAACACTGGCTTTGGAAAGATTTTCTCCACTGGTTCAAAAGTAGGTCAGCAAAAGCTCACAGTGATTGAAATAATTGGAGGGGAGGAAGATTATATTTAAATGATCCTCAAAAGGAAGGCAATCCATTAAGTCAGCTAAACCATTTAAGGAACAGTTTTGGGGATGAGACATGATGACATAAGTGTATGAATATTCTATAATGTCATCATCTCAACTTCTGTTTCAGGTCAGAATTTAAAAGCACACAGCTTTTGGAAAATGAGATACACATAACCAATGCCTCCTGGCATTTTCAGATCAGAATATGGAAACACAACATGGAAATGCTTCCACTCAATGGTTAGCTAGTATAAATTATATATCCAAACTGAAAGAGGAACACAAAATAAACTAGAGATGGATCCTGACTATAAAGGCTTCTTCAAGACAGGAGATGCAGCAAATCATATAGTTCTGAAACACATGGTACAAACACATTTGCCTTTAAAACGTAGAGTTGAAATGTTGTAAGAATTTAGGGAATGAGTTGCTTTCACCCATAGGTGGGCTCAGGGAAGTGGAGGAGAGAACACACTGTCCCTGAGGTGTGAGTAGTGGGCAGATAGTTTTCGAGAAGAACAGTAGTAAATGTACAGGAAAAGCCAGTGAGTCAGAATAAATGGCATTGACATAAAGATGGAACAGATCTTCTTCTTAATTCCCACATAAGGAAAAGCTTGCTGTAATTAAAGCTCACAGCACAGGAGAGACCATCACTTGGTGAGTGTGAGGGGTGTGGAACCAATGGGCATGGCTGTCCTAAGGAAGATTGAGTTCTAAAGGCAATGGAAGCAAGGTGAGGGTGAAGAGGTGGGACTCATTCACTGTGACATTTACATATCAAAGGGAAAAAAAGAAAAGAAATTGGAAGAGTTCAGAGGCTACTTTTACTAGGTAGAAGAACCATGGAAATTTCAAACTGGACGGTGGCTGATACATGCCTGTAATCCCAGCACTCAGGAGGGTGAGGCAAGTGGATCTTCAAGGCCAGCTTGGGCTCAATAGTGAATTCATAGCCAGAATGAACTGTAGAGCAAAATGCTTGAGAGAGGCAGAGAGAGAGAGAGAGAGAGAGAGAGAGAGAGAGAGAGAGAGAGAGA
>NW_004524688.1:581396-589586 GCF_000260255.1 Octodon degus
AGAGAGAGACAGAGACACAGAGACAGAGACAAAGAGAGAAACAGAAAGGCACAGAACTTTGAACAAGTGAGTACAGTGTATCAAGAGTATGGCTAAAGGTTGGTGATCTAGCAAAATGGTGTGGGATGAAATCACACATGGGAGAGTGAAGAGACAAGACTATTGTGATTATTTAGGGCTATGTAATAACTCCGTGTCAGTGAGATTCATTAGAAGAGAAACAGCAGCAAGACGCAATCAATGAAGAGTGAAGCACAGGGTAGCCCCCTCCAAAGCCAGCATCAGTCAAGTTTGAGCCTGCTCTCTGCTCAGTACCTTGCTCACATGAATACATAAGAGGTGGAAAGGAAGCCCTCAGTTTTCTTTGCACATTGATTTATTCTCACTTTGGGGCCCAAATTTTAAGCAGCCTAAGAATCTCTAACATTCTAAAATTCTTTCTTAAAAGAAGAATGCTAGAGACTCAGCAGAAGCCAGACGTGGGGCTGCTGCTCAGCACCCAGGTCTAGGGTGACTGTTTGCCCTTCAGTCTGTTCTTCACGTCCAGGTTCAGTCTGTGCTTACAGAGTCAGCACATTCCAGAGATGGCACACACTCCAGATTCCCCTTGGAGCAGTTGTACTGTTTTTGTACTTTAGTAGTGCCTCAGCCGTTCTGTATTCCAGGGGAATCTACACTTGGAACCTGACTCCTGGTGCTGGATTTCCTATGCAAACCTGTGGGGAACAGTAGTTCACCTCTTGGACACCTGCCCATTCACATGTCACAGTTAAGTAGCAAATCAGTTCATTATTTGTTTTCCAAAGAAGGCAGACCAAACTGCCACCATCAGGATACACACAGAGAATGCAGACCTCACTACTGAAAACTTTCTTTATTTTTCTGAATTTAAAAAAGGACACAGCAGTGCAACCATCTCTGTGTTATAGAAAAGCAGATTGGCCAGAATGAGCTTGAAATTAGTGATACAGCCCAAGAATTGATTTCCTGTCTGGTCATTTTTGTCACTGAATTTTCATTACTCTAGATTCTCCAGCACCAAAGAAATGTAAGCATCATTATCAAACCTGAGATTTAACAAATTTAAGTCAGATGTACAATAACACATAGCTTGTGGCATTTCCCCTGACTATTAACAGAGAAATTTAAGAGTTTATGTAGAGAATTCTCTGGTTTTCTCACTGTATGATTTCTCAGCTCGCATCAGTTGGTATTTTTCCTGCAGGATTTCCTGAAGGATTCTAAGGATCCTTCCCCAGTGAAACGAAATTGCATTAACTGCGTTTTCAATAAGACACAAAGAAAATGAGTCTACAGTTTCTTGCATTAGATTGTGACACTGGACTTGACACTTTCAAAGTAAAATCCAGGTGTTTATGAAAGATATGGGAATTTGGAGCATGGTGCCTAGAAATAGTCATATTTGACATACTAGAGTAGTAGAATATATTACAGAACAGTAACCCTTGTTAAGTTACCTGAGAATAGAATCATTCTGTTAATAGGATATGTAGTCTCATTACCTCTGAAAGGTTTGAAATAAAAGTTGCAATTTAGAAAAAGAAAAACAAATAAATATGTACAATGAGTTGGGCACTGTGCCCAGTGGAAAAGTACGCTGAGTCACCTGAAAACAAGATACTTTGTGCTCCTGGTATTCTCTCTCATTTTCTCTCTCATTTTCTCTGCCATCTCTCTATCTCTCTTCTCTGTTGCTCTCTTGCTGTCTTTCTGTCTCTGTCTCCCTCTCCCTCCTTGTTCTTTCTGTTTCACTCAGTTGAGAAAAGAAGATACTTGAGAACAAAACTGTTACTAGAAGAAGCATTTCTTTATTAAATAAAATAAAGTTTAGCTTTGAATGGCTTTCTGGGTATTTCAAGACTTCCTCTTCAATGGAAGGAAAAGGAAGGTGTATGTATATGAAGGACAATGAAAAATGAGCAAGCAAGCTTTTCTGATTTGGGCCATTATGAATTAATAGCCATTAAAACATTTGTTAAAAATGTTTCTCTCTTCCTAGTTTTTAACACTGAATGAGAATCTCTGCAATTCATGTGACCATAGTGACATCATTTCCATAGCAAGTTCTTTCTTTTGAACCAGGTGAATATTCAGAAAATGTTAGACTACTAAAACAACTCTTTTTATTTGTGGGGAGTACTTAAGATTGAACACAGGGCCTTGGTACTGAGCTACACTCCAGATCCTTTTATTTTTTTGAGATAGTTTCTCAGAGAGTCACTAAATCACCTATTAAGCTTGACCTTGTGATCCTCCTGCCTCAGCCCCCCAGAGCACTGGGCTTGCAAGTGTGAGCCACCACACACAGCTGAAACAACTTCTTTTAACTCTCCATGCATGATTTGTTTTATCCCTAAGGCCTATGAATCAGACAACAAAATGGCTTTCTGTGGCTGCAGCCCAGGATGAGGGGTGTGTTTCAAGCAGGAATGATACGTCACAGTCTCCAGCCTCCACAATCTCGGCATCCTCATCAATAGATGTCTGGACTCTAGTTGGCCTTATAGGTGGCAAGTACTGACACCTCATTTTGATGAAAGAATCCCACAGTGCCATTACTGAGGGTGATGTTTTAATAGCCATCAGAACTATCTCTCATCTAAATGCCACTAAGCTTCCATCAGGATTAGCCCTGGCTCTTTGGTGCTCAAAGCTGGTTATCCTACCTCTGAATTGTGGGCCACAATGCATGTTTTAACATCTGGCAGCTGCTGATGGTGATAAAGTCCCTTTTCCATGCTTATCTTGTCACAGAACAAATCTGCAGGCTTATGTATGGCAGCAGTCCTAATCAATCACAGGCTTCAGCTCCGTGGCTTCCTAGGGCTTCATTGCTGTGTGAAAGTCATTCACAAAACCCTAGCACAGTGGATGACACTGAGAAAATAGAAGAAAATACAATTTCTCTGGGGAGCAAAGTTTTGATAAAGAGTCTAACTGATGACACAGAAGAATATAGTGTTGGCGCATTTTGGAGAAGCAAGTTGCCCAGAATTTGGATCAGATCAGATATGCAAAGTGAGATCATGACGGCTAAACTAGGTCAGAGCACTTAAATCTTTGAATGACTTCTTTTTTTTTTTAATTAATTTATTTATTTGTGTGTGTGTGTGTGTGTGTGTGTGTGTGGCCAGCTCAGCCCACCAGGGGGCGGGCTGGCTGGCATGTGGAGCTGGGGGATTGAACCGCAGTCCCTGTGCTTTGATAAGCTTGTTCTAAGTAGGTGCTTTAGACCACTGAGCCATCTCACCAGCCCCTGAATGACTTCTTGGTGCTGAATTCAAAGACTTGTGTAGATAAGAGCACATATAATTTGGAGCACAAGCCAAATAACAATTAAAATATTGTGTCCACAAGGAAGATAAAAACATGTAAGTAAACACGATAAATGTTTACTTAAATGTTTACTTAAATATTTACTTAAACCTTAAATCATGAAAAATAACTGAGTGCAAATAAATAAACTTCTACATATTAATATAAATCAGCTGTGTACCTATCAGATTTGAGATATTATCCTAAGCTTCTATTTGGAGAAATAATGTAATAAAAGAGTACAATTTCCAAAGTTATATAAGACTGAGCCTGGAGCCCTATCGTTTTCTTGAGTAAGTTTCTAGAGTAAGAAAGTGAAGCATAATTTCTGAACTCTACATCCTCACCTAATAATGGAGAATGGTATTTATCAATATTATAGGAATAACAAAGATTTTGTAAACATTTAGTAATTTAACCATTATTTGTCCATCACTGTTATCTTGTTTTGAGAATTAAAGTAAAATAATTGATTAAAAAGCCCAAATTCATCTCAGTCAAACAGTTCATATTCCAGTGAGAAAAATGAGCATTAAAACACTCAATGATACCACAAATAAACAACAGGCAAAGCGCAATGATAGGGGATGAAGACTGAGTCCAAAGACAGGAAATGTCTACTGCTTGCAAATTTTATGTTGGGAAGCCACAGAAAGCCTTACTGAAAATACAACATATGGGTGAAGATGGTTCGGAGCTGAGAAATGAGCCAGGTAGAGATCCGACCAAAGCATGTGGAGACACATGTTGCCAGAAGCATGAGATCCCTGAGCACACATGGTGGTGGTGTGTTCAGGGCCAAAGCACCCATCATGGGCTTAGGGGAAGGACCTAGAGGTTTTCAAACAGGAAGGATCCCACTTCTGCCTGTTATGCATTTAAGATTCCGATGATGATCAGCAATAGAAGCAATCCATTGTAATAAGCCAGAGAAAGGGAATCGACTAGAATGGTAGCCAAAGAGAAGATGCTATGTGGCTGGATTCCAGAACTACTTGAAGGTGAATCAAATAGGACTTGATGACAGGTATTCATTAGTGAGTGCTTCAGAGTTGGGAATACGGAATGAATCAGGGCTTCTTGAACTGAGTAAGAACAATATATGTGCCAATATTTGTAATGGAGAAGGTTGTAGAAAACACATGTTCACTCTCAGAAATGCGAAGCTTGCAAAGCCTATATGATATTTAAGTGACATGTGGAGTGGGCAACTGAATTTGTGCACATAAAGTTTATGTGCACAATGGATGGAATTTGGAGATTAAAATTTGAGTGTCATCGAACACTGACACAACTTAAAGTTCTGTATGATAAGATCATAAAGAGGTGACTATGGCTGGATTAGAGATGACACCTCAGTTGAGATCAGGAGAAAAGGTACATTGCAATGTGGATTGAGAGAAACCTATAAATCTTCAAGTGTGGAGGATCTGAAATAAGAAGAGGTGACTAGGAGCTAAGTGTGTACAGAAAACAAGAAGCAGACACCAGGGGTACTGTGCAATGGAATACTACACTTATAAAATAGTCCTTCAAAAATAACTTCTAAAAATGAAGAAAGACTAGAAAAATACAGTTAAGTTACATACACAAAAAAATTGAAGTATTGTTCACCACCAAAAGATACTCCTTAAAAAACTCTTAACAATGTTTTCCACATAAAAATAAAATAGCCTCAGATAGAAGGAGGGGTAAACAGAAGGTATTATGATATGAATCTAAATGGATGTTGACTATATAAAGCAATAAAATCACAACTAATTTCATGGTCTATAAAAACACATAAGATCTGTATTTATGGCAAAGTGTTTTGTAGAGAAGAGTGTGTATAAGAAAAAGTAGTGCTTTTAAAAAACAGAAATAAATTTAAAAAAGAAGGCAGGAAGGCTTGCTACTTGCTGCCAACCTTGCCATGAAAGAAAAGGTAGTATTGAATGAAGAGCGGTCACAGCTTGGTAATCCTTAGCTTCAGATCCAGTACCCATGGGATTTGGGGAGAAAAACTGTGTCAGCACTGGGAGAGTGCTTATGGCTCATCGTACTTGCTAGAATTTTCAGATTCACCGCATTGCTGGGCAGAAGAACATGCTTCCCCACATTGCACAGTGACGTCAAATGTTATCCTTATGTCTCTGTTTTATACATGTCTTTTTAATTAAAATGTGTTGTATTACAAAATAACATCTTTTCTGTCAGCCCAGAAGATGGTGAAAGTTCTGGAGGCTTTCAGCAATTATTTCTAATTACATTATTTCTTGCAAGGGATATTCTTGCTCTGATTCAAAACAGATAAAGGACCACTGAGGTACAATTATACTGGGACGTGAAACAGATAATGAATATTTTTAGAATTTGAAAACAGTTACATGAGTTTATAAACATATACAGAATAATTTGGCTAATTGCACTCCTGATTTCTGCTGGTCTTTTGAAAGGAGCAAGCAGTTAATGCTTAATTTTTTTTTCTTTTCTTTTTTGATTGTTAAATGGTTAAAAACAAAAAACAACCATTTTTTGGTTGTTGTTGTTTAACCAGTTTTGCTCTTTTATATCTGGTAGCCTAAATGACTAATTTGAAGATGTCATACATACAATCATTGTAGAATTCCTATTATTTTGTTTAATGAAATTTTGTATCATTTCTAATGCTTTTTTAAAAAATATTTTGTATTCTTTTTTATATTTAGGACAAAGTATACAGAGTATACATGGTTTCACTGTGTAGACTGGACTCGTGGTGATATATTTTGTATTTTTAAAAAAATAAAAGAAGAAGTTGATAAAATACACACCAAGGGAAAACTGAATAAGAAAAAAGAAATCAACTTTAAAAGGAAAGAGCCATTATGTGAAAGGAAGTAAAGCATAACAAAGTAGAACAAGTGGGAAACACAAACAAATATGGTAAAATAAGCTCAAAATTAAGTATTATTAGATAATGCTTACAAGGTAGAAATAAAGGCAGTGGATTAAAACACATAATTAAACTGATGTATTTGGGTTATTTTGTTTGTTTTTATTTTTAATTTTTTACTTTCTTGAATAAACTAGGGATCAAAGAAGCCTGTGCATTTCTTATCTTGGGAGGTCTTTACTCATTTAAATTCAGTTTAGACACTGGAGAATTCTTTGGTATGGGGGCGTTAAGTCTGCCTGAATTGAGGGGAGCCTCTGTCTTGCTTGTGGATTAGATGACCCCTAGATGGAAGTGGAAGGGAATCCATCCCTCCCTCAGGGTGGCCTAGGGAGTCAATGAAAACTCCTCCAATGTTAAGATCCCTAATGGCCTGGCCTAGGGAGCTGGGTGGTGGTGGGGGAACCCTTTGCCTGAGGAGCCTTTGATAGCTGCATTCAGGCACCAGGGTACCCTAAAGCCAAAGGGTGATTCACAATTAATTTCATCTTTGTTTGTAACTTATAAAATGGTTAGGATTCAATTTTTGAATTGGACTGAGATTATAAGGCATAATTCACACTTGTCCAGTACCTTCCTGAAGCAATCCCACATGGTGATGGGGAGCAAAGAGAGATGCTCGTGCTGCCCCTAATGCCCACCAATCAGGTGTCATCAGGGCAGACATTTCTAGTTTGCATTTAGCACTTCATCTCTAGTGCCTGGCACTTCCAGAGGGTGGTTCACATACTTGTTGAGTGAAATCAATTGTGTGGAGGTAACAGGAATTCTCTTGGAGCCCAGGCGCTTGACTCATGTGGACCCCTTGATTGGTTGTGTGACTCTAAACACTTTACTCTCTTATAATCTCAGTCCATTCATTTCTAAAATAGGAACAGTGATACTCCTAACAGTATCAGTTTCATAGGATTTTATCAAGTTTGTTTATTTATTTTTATTGACTATTTTTTAATTAATTTTATTGAGAAACAAACAGCAATGAGACAGTTTCAAAATCAATTAATAGGACAGTTTCAATAATCAATAAATTGTTTATTGTTGTCTTCATAGTGGTTATTCATAGAATAAGATTCAGATCTGATATACTGTCCAAACGTTTTTAGTACAGATTTTTCTTCTCATTGAATTAAGAGAAAGTAGTTGTATATCTATGTTAATTATTTTGTATGTACATATACAAAGTGGTTCTTCATTTGTACCCCCTTTTTTGCTTAGTTTTGTCAGAAATGGGTATTCCATTGTTATATAAATATTGTAGGTGCATGAATTCAGCAAAATAATACAATATAGTCCAGTAGTCCATAATAGTAGTGGGTTATCTGCAGGACTGGCAACATCAGAAGTTGTTGACTTGAGCCTTTTACATCTCAGCATATTAATATGGCTTTACTTTTCATACCCACTTTTATAATTTTCTGTTGGATGGCTAAGACCAAGATAAAGAAAGACCTATATAACAAGAAATTTAACTTTTGTATGTGCCAAGGTCAGTCAAATCCTCTCAGGATTTAACCTGAAACCCTCTACCACAGTTTGTAGATCCTTTGTCAGTGTCAGTCATGTGGATGAGTCATGGCCATTGCTTGACCCATTTGCTCTCTGTGAAAGCCTGAGAGAATGATTTCTCTGTAGGTGACTCTCCTTAGGGACACTATACATCATTGATCATTTTCCTCTGTGGCCCCATAATCTTCTTCATCAGAAAATTTGGGATATCACTGAGTTATAGGATGTTACAGTGCAGGTTCTCTTATATCCTGAATCCTCACTGACCCTGAAAAGCTAGGGTCAAAATGTTGGCTATCCTTGTAGCCCTTCTTTTTCTCTAATTTTTGGTCTTCAAAGTTAAGTTGTTAAACCTCCAGGAGAGAAGCTTAATGATATTATTACCCTATAACATAGGGAGTTGAACTTTAACTCACTATCTGTCTGAATATCAC
>NW_004524688.1:618427-657994 GCF_000260255.1 Octodon degus
GGGCCTGCACTCTGGGTTTGTTCAGGATCCCGCGGCCTGGGTCATCTCACTCACTCGCTGGGCCTGCGCTCTGGGTCTGTTCAGGATCCCACGGCCTGGGTCGTCTCACTCACTCACAGGGCCTGCGTTCTGGGTCTGTTCAGGGTCCCGCAGGCCCTGGGTCGTCTCACTCACTCGCGGGGCCTGCGCTCTGGGTCTGTGCAGGATCCCGCAGCCGGGTCATCTCCATATAACACATTTTGCACATTGTTATTTTCTAAAAATAAGACCAATAATTATGCTCATTTATAACCAAATTAAGTGATATGCTACTGAATGAGAAAAGTGTCACTTTAGTATTTGAAGAAAGCCTGGCATTCAATCTGCTCTCAAACACTGATGAGCTCAGGGCTCCAACTACACATAAGGTTTCAGTCACTGGCTCCTCTCCTGTCCAACTGAAACTATTCTGTCTGAAGGTTATTTTCTAGAAGATAATGGTGGATTGATGAACAAATACCAGTATGTCAAAGTGATTTGGTGCTTTCAGTAGTCTCATGTAAAATGGATCTTGAACAAATTAAAATGATATAACCAAAGAATATTTGTCAGTATTTTTATCAAGGGAACAAGCAGAATTACTTCAGAAGGGAGGGCAGTAGTCAAAGAAGGATTGAGACATATTATGTACAGGAACAAATACTCTATGCTGAATGTGATCATTACATATATCAAAAGTGTACCAATAAAACTAATTTTTTAATGAAAAGCATCAAATTGTGCAAAAAAGCAAATCCATTTGCCTGTAGACCTAACCTAAAAGTCATACAAAGCCGTAACATCTTACTATGTTAAAAACTCCCCCAAGGGCTGGCAAGATAGTTCAGGGACTAAACACATGCTTTGGCAAGCACAAGGATCAGGGTTTGATCCCTGGTCCCATATACCATGCCACCACCACCCCCAGGGAGTGCTGAGCCAGCAACAGAGTCTGGGCGTGGTGGCCCACTGCAATCCCAGTGCTGGGAAGGCTGAAAATAGAAGGATCACTAAGAATCTGAGCTGTATAGTGAGACCCTGCACCAAATACACAAATAAAAAAAGTCCCCCCCCATCACAGAGCTATAATCCATTTCAAGAGTGGCAGGTGATGAAGAGTTGACACCACGGTCACAAAGCTGGCACTCACTAAGGGCTAGTCTGATCTTACCCACTTGTTCCTGGAAGGTTCCTCCTGTTCTGTTTTGCCACATTGCTCTCCCTGCCATCAATCTGGGCCATTTATTGCTAAATTTATCTCAGGAGGTGGTGAATTCTCTTTGGACAGTTAATGGTGTCTGAAAGAGCCATCATTTCTCTTTGGGGTATTTTTTTTTCCACTAACACCATAAAGCACACCCACCCCTGGCATCGTTAAACCCAAAGGAAGGGAGATTTAACAGCACTTGGCAATAAAAAAATGTTAAGCAGATAGGGAATGGCACAAAAATTAGCGCACACTTTCCACTGTTTTGTTCACTGAAAGGAAAACCTCACGGGCTCTCTCAGCAGAGGTTGGCATCCGAGCACAGCAAGCTCCCAGTTTCTACAGGCACTTCACTGGAGGTCCTACGCGCGGGGCAGCTACGGAACAGGAAGGTCAGATAAACAGACTGTGAAAAGGTACATAGCTTTATGATCCCTGTAAATCAGATCAGAAGGGTCACATTCTTCCATTCTTCAAAGTGAGAAGATAGGGAGATAGAGGAGATTCTCTAAATGTTCTTGAAGCAACATCTTGATGTTGTTAATGTTTGTGAATAGTAGTAGTCTAAAGTTCATTATAGTCTGGGCATAGGGACACATGCCTGTAAACCAAGCACTAGGGAGGCAGAAAACAGGAGGATCACTACAAGTCAGAGCTGCATAGTGAGGCCCTGCACACACACACAAACAAAATCCTAACATTCATTATGTAGGTCTGGGAAGATAGCTCAGCAGTTTAAATGCCTGCCTGACAAGTGCAAGTTCCCAAATGTGATGCCGCTACCACAAAGCGGTGCTGACTCTGGAATCCCAACATTGAAATCAGACATGGTGGCGCACACCTATAATCCCAACACTGGGGAGGCTGAGGCAGGAGGATCACTGTTAGTCTGAGTTGCATAGTGAGACCCTGTACCAAATAAATAAATAAAAAGATTAAAATTCAGTACATAGAAAGTCAGAAGAAAAATATCACTCCTCCTAATAATGGCAAAAACTGGGTAATCTATAAATCCTGAGTTCTCCAGTATAGAAGAAAGCTGAAAACATAAAACAACCCAAAGAATTAAGTTTCCAAAAGTAAAAAAAAAAAAAAAAAAATTCCTCCAATGAAAGATGTACACGGAAAATTACCTCAGCTAGCACATGGAAGGAAGAGGTGGCCACCAGAAAATTAAGAAGTAAGTAGCTAAAATTGTAATGATGATTGCAGCTAAATAGAGAGAAATGTGAGAAATTAAAGTACCTGGAAGATAGCAGATAGAGCCAGCAAAGATGTCCTTAAAGGGCCCAGCGGTCCATATTCTAGGAGCTTCAGGCCACATAGTTTGTGTTACAACTACTCAACCCTGCTGCTACTTCATCAAAGCAGGTGGGATACACAGCCCTATGAGAGTGGCTATGCTCCCAAGAGGTATGGAACAGGGACAGTGAAGCCCCGTGGATCTCATAGCTTGTTCTTCAATCAGGTGTTTCCCAGAACTCAGGGGAATGCAACTCAGGAAAGATCTATTGGTGGGAGGGCAGGGGGAACTGAAATGGACAATCAACATGGCTGAGTAGGAGCCTGCCTTAGAAATTCATTTTAAAACCAGGGATGTTAAGCAAAATGTCCACATTTTCCCAGCACCAGACACATGTGCTTTCTCACTGTGCTAACAAAGTGAAGAGAGAACAGCTAGTCTTTCTTCCTCTTCCACTGTCTAATGAGAGCATTGGGTTTGAGTGCTTCCAGGTTTGGATTATGGGGACACAACTTTTAGTCCACAGCAAGTCTAGAGTGGGTTATGTACAGTGTCTGCCCCTCCAGGTTTTAGCAGACCGTTAGTGGCCCCCTGAGCAGAAGTGGCATCTGAGATGCTGCAGCAAGGACTTGCTGCAGCTCATGCAGTGCTTTCCTGCAGTCTCAGGGCCATGCCATTGAGGGTCTGCAGCTCAGCTGAAGTGGATACCATGCACCTCAGGACCAGGGAAAATGGACATGGGATGATAAGGAGATGGACTGAAATCAAAGCACCATTGTCTGGAGCCAGTTGGAGAGCAAGTACCTACAGCACTGAGGAATCAGAGCTCTAGCCAAACCCCTGTCCCATGCCAGCTATTTATTTTTATTTTTATTTATTTATTTATTTTTTGCAGAACAAGGGATTGAACTCAGATCCCTGCATTTGCCAGGGAAGTGCTTATTCTACTGAACCATCTCCCCACACCCCCCATGCCAGCTATTAAGCCCCAGTTACAAGGTAAAGATCTGGAAAGCCTTTCTCTTTTTTTTTTTAACTTTTTAAAATTTATTTATTTATTTATGTATTTATTTGATACATGGTCTCTCTATGCAGCTCAGATTCATAGTGATCTTCCTGTGTCAGCCTCCCCAGAGCTGGGGTTACAGGTATTTGACACCATGCCCAGTTTCTATGGCCTACTCAGCACCCAGGTTTCACAGGGCATGCAGTGCTGGGGATTGAACTTGGATCCTTGCTCTTGCCAGGCAGATACTTACACCACTGAACTATCTCTCCAGCCTGGGAAGCCTTTCTAAGAGCCTTTGAAAATCCTGACTGCAGCAGGACCCTGCAGAGGCTGCTACTTCTAGATATTCATACCCAAACATTTGGGTACTCTTCTGGCTCTGCTGTTGCTAAATTGGGTAAGAAGAGAGGACAGGGACATGCATGAAAGTGGAAGGTCCCACAGGATGTAGGGAAAGCCTGCTTGTGTTTTCATGTGTCTCCAAGACAACCTCCCAGGCCAGCAGCCACTACTTCCCTCCCACCTTCAGTGTCCCTATGGATTCCGCTCCTGGCCAGTGGACCCCCAGTTTCACCAAGGTAGTGCAAGACAGACATGGAATGAACAGAGCGAGTTAGTCCTTGCCAATCTAACCTGGGATTTTGACATTGGATCCCCTCTCCACCCTTAATTTCTCCATTGTGTAAAAGTGGCCCCCCATCACATCATTAGGATTTAAAGCTCTCTGAGGCTAAGAAACTGTGAAGGGATGGACATTTAGGGTAAAGAACTGCAGTTCCTCTGAGCTCTAGAGTGTAACTCTGACTCTCTGCAGATGCAGAGTGGCTGCTTCACAGTGGAGGTGCCAGGGACTGCAGTGATAGGTAATACCCAGCCTGACTGCTGTCCCCCACCTAGTGTTCAGGACTGAGACAGGAGTCATGGCTGAGATTTTTCCTCCAAATGCTCCTTCAGTGCTGGTTTCTGAGCCCAGGTCTAGACCCTGCACAGCCTCTGGTCCTCGGGGCCTCTCCACTGGTCCTAGAGAACAGTGTCACAGCCCACAGAGATCAACTTCTGCTGTTGTACAAACAATGTTACCTCCTAGAATATAGAACCTATCCCTGAGACCCAGTGTGCCCTATCTTTTCAACCTCAAGGAGTCGAGGCCATTGTTCTCCAAGCTCCCTATGAACAGCTCCTCTAGGATACAACAACCTCATGGAAGCACTTATTCTACTGAGCCATCACCCCAGCCCTAAATTTTTGTTTTTTGCTTTTTTTTTTTTTTTCGGAACTGGGGATTGAACTGAGGCCCTTGCGCTTGCCATGGAAGCACCAACAACCTCATTAGGTATGTGTTTTACTTTTCAATAAAGCAAAAATTTTAAAACAACAGGAAAAAATGTTTTAGCAAATATAGCATTTTTTGGCTAATTATGGTGATATGCTTTTGGCCTGCACTTTTGAACATGGCGGCCTTAGTCTGACCTGAATTACAGGCCCAGCCCTCACTGTCCGGGAGAGATCCAGGCACTTGATCTGTGGGGATGCTGCCTTGGTGATACAGGCAACACCACCTGCTTCTTCCCAGACCAGAAGTGAGGTCAGCTCTGAGGAGGTGAAGGGAGCAGACAAAGGCAGAGGTAGGACTTCAGCAAATGGTGCCGGGTGACTGGCACAGTGAAGAGGAGCAGGGCTAGGATCTGAGGAAGTGAGCTTGGGAAGGTCAAAGAGATGTATCCCCCATCCTAAACCTGGCAGGAGGAGGCCCTGTTCCCTCCCCATTCAGGGAGGGTCACCTGTACAGATCACTCACCTCTGAGCAGGAAACTTTGTTTGAAAGCATCATTTGAATTCACATGGTCCAAGTCCTGCAGAGTGACTGTAAAGAACTTGGTGTTAGATGGCATCTTCTCCTTCAATAAATCTTCTGGAAAAATGTGAAATGACTCCAACAACAAAGCAGCTCATTTCTTGCTTATGTGACTATGAGCAAATAGCTAAGGATGTTGGGGGTGGAGAAGTTGGGGAGCTAGGACAAGGTAGACTTTAGGAACACTTAGAGACTACTTTAGTAAGGTTCTGCCCCATCAGCACTCTAGGCAGATCTAACGGTTTCCCATCTGGCTAGAGGATGGGAAAGAATTGTTATGGAGGTTGGTGGGGATTTGCACATGCCACCACCAGGTGCCACCATCATTAAATAATGGAGATGAGGAAAGGCTACCTGTGTGTCCTTCACAGACAAGAGGGAAAACAGGCTTGGAGGAGGGTACCTGTTCACAGCAGAGAAGTCAGTGGAGCTGAGGGCTCAGAGAGGATAGAGCCAGACCTGAAAGCAAACTGTCTGCTGAGCACAGAGAAGTGACTATGTGAGACTTGAGTGTCAGATATATTTGAAGCTAAGATTTCAGAAGTAAAACAATATTAAGCTCAAGATTCAGTTTTGCAGGGCTAGTTCCTTTAAGTGCTCTCATTGATGATGACAAAGGGGAAACCAGACGCAATAATAGGAAAAATAGGATCTACAAGGGCCAGAGATTTTTTTTAGATAGGGTCTGCCATTTAAATGAGAGGTACACCGGAATATCAGATGTATAAGATGTGCAATTTAGTGTAAAATTATCTACCTACACATGTAGATAATCTGTATTGTAGTTTTTAAGGCATTGACATTATTCACATGTATTCATCTGTGTTTTATAAACTAAAAGTCATTTGATGTATAGTTTTATTCATTATCTATTTGGGATTTCAGTCTTTTTTAAAATTCTGAATAATAACTTCACCAATGTTTCAGGCATACAGTAATTGGTTGGATGGTTCTTGTAGACATTAATAACCAAAACTGAACAGAGCAATTGCCTAGAACATCATATGAAATTTTAAATGATGAAAACACTGTTCATTAAAAAATGAAACAAGAGGCTGGGGAGATAGCTCAGTAAAATAAGCGCTTGCCTGGAAAGCACAAGAGTCCAAGTTCAATCCCTGGTTCTGCAAAAAAAAAAAAAAAAAAAAAAAAAAGTAAAGCAAGCATGCACAAAGAGTGCAGCTCAGTCTTACTCTGAAATGTGATTGAAACTTTAGTGTAGGTGCTATTTGACAGTTTTAAAATTTAGACTAAATTGGGGTTCACAGCGAATATTTTGATTGTTCCTGCAGAGCTTTTGTTTCCTAAACTGTAGTTTTTGGGTTTCATAAGTTTAGATGAAGGATTGCTGAGTAGATGTAGATGTATGTGTGTGTTATGTGTGTAGTATGGGTGTGTCTGAGAATGAACACAAAGGGCCATCAAGCTATATGGTAGATGGGTGGTTGTTCAAATTAAAAATTTTATTATAGTAAAAAACATGTCATTAATCTCCCTCAAAACCTCTCTAACTTTAAACACACTTATGCCATCATTTTACCACTTCCTAAAAGCAGTTCTAGAAGTCCTCTTTTACAAATATCTACATGAGGTAGATATTTGTAGTATAGTGAAGGGCCAGCCAAATATCTCAGTGGATTAAAGCACCTGCTTAGGCAGACACAGGGGCCTGGAGTTCGATTCCAGGGCCTGCCCTGCTGGCCCCAATCCTGGGGTGCACTGAGACTGCAACTGAGACAGCGTGATGGTGCATGCCTGTAATCTCAGCTCTAGGGAGGCTGTAAACAGGAGGATCACTAGGAGTCTGATCTATGCAGTGAGACCCTGTAGATCCTGTAGACGCTGTCCTAAAATACAAAAATAAAATAAAATTTAAAAAAAATATAGTGAACACTGGTACCAGTGTTACACCCTGGAAAGGTAGGCTCCTATAACCACTGCCGTGTGTCCTCACCCTTCACTTATTGGATCTCCTACCATACAACTTATGACTCTTGCCCAATGTCAAAATAGCCATGAAAGGTTGCCTTTTTGAATTGATTCAGAATATGGAGGCAGCCACAGCAGTGTAGCCAAAGGCACTCAGAAAAGAGGACTTCCAGAACTTCTTCAGAAAGTGACAAGAATGATGAAATAAATATACATGAAGCAAGGGGGAGTATCTTGAAGTAGATTAATGGTAATGTGTTTTTCCTGTAACTTTTTAAATTTAAATACTCATCACATTTTTCAAACACATCATGTATGTTTCCTGTTTTTTGTTTGTTTGTTTTTGTTGGATTTTTGTCCTTTAGAAAAACTTATGGCTCCAATTTTTTGTCACCTCAAACCTTGATCACTTACGCCAGCAGCTCACTTCTGAACAGAAGTCCCAGTAGACTTAGCTGGGCAGTCCTTCCTCCATGAGGTACAGTTACTGGTAAGGTTCAGCTGGAACCTGACTGCTCTGGAGGCAGCAAGACAGCATTGCCAGCATGGTAGTGAAAGAAGCAAAGGCTGAGCAAACCTTCTTTCTATGTGGTGTCCCCAAAGAATAACCAAAATCTTCCTGGACTCCCAGGGCTCCGGAAGACAGTCTTCCATGTCCTAACTTGTTTCTGTGCTGACGGCTAGAGGAGATTCCAGTCCAGCAATCAGTCTGGAACTTCACTTGAGACTCAGAGCCCTTCTGAGGCTCACTGGCTGCTGGCAGGATTTGGATCCTTACATCATGGAACTGAAGTTCTTGGCTCTCGCCACATTATGGCAGCTTGCTTCAACAAATTACTGGGAACTTCTGCAATGAACTATAAGGGGAGGCCTGGCCTTGCTTTCAGAGATTACTTCAGCAACACAGATTGATCCAGAATTCTCCTTCTTCTGATTCATCCGGATTCTACTAATGGAAAACTTGCACACTGTTCTCCTCGGTCATAGAGCACACCTGCTCCCAAGGGTAACCCCGATCATGGATATCATCCTGAATATGTAAGCAGGGATCTTGGGGACCATCTTGCAGCTCTGTTCATGACAATGAGAAATTGTGAAAAGAGGTATTCACTAATAATTTAAATAAATGGGCTGAGCAGTTATATGTTTACTAATCCATGAATATACATATAACTGTATTTATATGGAATCAGTTACATCTGTATTAGCTTAGTAGCCTAAATATGACTTCCTATTAACAGCTCCAACTCTAATTCATACCAAATGGGTCATTTCAACCTTCCTCCTTTCTATTGCTGTAAATTACTGCTTCAATATTCAGAAATCTGTCTCCAAACATTCACAAACCATTTGCTTAATTATACAATTATGTATGTGTGTTGCAGTATCAAAATTGTTAACCAGTAACCTTCTGGAAAAGATCTTCATCAGCCAGAGTGTGGTGTTTATGTACAATTAGTTCATCTTGTCTTAAATGTTAAGAACTAGACCACTTTCCAGAATTAATTAGATCACCACCTTCCCTCCAATCTCTTTAGTGATGTCATTTCATACATCTGTACGGATATATTCTTGCATTGCATTCTTTTTCTGTGTTAGGATTCCACCACCTCCAGAGTGGTTGAAATTATACACTTTAAGTTTTATTTCTTCGTGTGATAAAGCTTTGAGCTTAGATGAATGCAGAGTCACAAATCTTCCATTATAGTGTCACACAAAATAATTTCGCTGTGCCACACATCAAGTCTCTGTGCTTCAAACATGCAGCCTCCTATATTCCCAAGCCCCAGGAACAAGTAAGCTGTTTACTATAAATATTTCTTACTTATTTAGAATGTCATATATTTGAAATGATAATGCATAATGTATGTATCTTTTAAAAATAAATAATAGATTTAATTATGGTATAATTTTGGATTTAAGAATATAGAGATAACAGATTTCTATATACCCCCTCTACATGATAAACATTGAATTCTTGAGAAACTATACAAACACAGAACAAATTCAGCAGACATACAAGCCAAAAATAACAAATGATAGGCATTTTAAAATCTTTCCAAGAAATTCTGAGAACTTATTGAGTCCACCTTAAATGAAGAGGGGACAATTAAATTAATTTAATTTGAATCTCAAACTACAAAATAACTGACATTTATGTTAGAGTAGCGATTGAACCTTCTCTTTTTAGATATTATCACAAAACATGACCCGCAATAATAATTCTTGGAATTATTGTCTTACCTTATTGAATTGAAGCTATCACCAAGAAGCTGGCTAGATGAGCTGCCATGCATCAAAATCCTGGAGGGTCAAACCCAGAATCATTACTTGGAACATGCATTGAACCATGACTGTGTGCTAAATTACTATTTCTTGAATCCATTGATTTCAGAGAAATTTAGCCCATAAAACAGACCTTGATTATCAATGAAGAAAAAAAAATATATTTTAGGTACATCTTACCATAATTCTCTTGGAAACAGAATTTCCAATACTAATGTGACTGTATTGTAGAATTGTTAGAAAACAATGACCAGGGAATTCTGAATACCAGCAAAAGTATTCCAAAGGCCTTTTAAAATTAGTGATTGAAGGGCCTGAAAGATAGTTCAGCACACTAAGTGCCTGCTTAGGCAAGCGTAGGGAACCTAGGTTCAATCCCCAGCACCACATGCTGTGCCTTCACCAGCCCCACCCTCGGGCACCCTGAGCCACCCACCAAGACCAGGTACAGTGGTGCATGTGTGTAATCCCAGTGCTGGGGAGGTTCAAAACAGCAGCATCATTATGAATCTGAGCTGTGTAGTGAGATCCTGAACCAAAAGCATTAATAAATAAATAAATAGATAAACAAATAAATAAAAATCATGCTCTAATTCAGCTCTGTATTTTTTTCTTAAATCTATAGCAGAAACTCAGAACCTATAAGCTTAGCTACACACACCTACTAATCTTTCAAGAACCAGGGAGGGCAGCCTGAGTCCTCATTGGTAGAGACTGCATAGGTCCCAACACACAGAAGACAAGAGATTGGTTTTTATTTGTTTGTTTGTTTTGGAATTTTTCTTTGTTTATTTGTTTGGAGTTTTTTTGGCAGAAGTGGGGATTGAACTCAGGCCCTTGCACTTGCCAGGGAAATGCTTATTCCACTGAGCTATCTTCCCGGCCCCAAAAGATTGTTTGGATCGGCTCAACACTTTTGTTCTAAGTCTGTAATGCATTATTCTATGAAAAGCTGTATCTTTTACTTCCAGAGTCCTAATACAAAATTTTCCTACATAAAATACCACATTTAATTCTTCTATATGAAAAATAAGAATAAACAACTGTTATTTTTAAAGATTGGGAAACAAGCACAACTGGTAAATTGGGTTAAGCAAGATAATACACTTGTGAAATTATAGAAGAAAATCCCCAGCCTGTATCTCTTTCCTTCATCACCTTCCTCTGTTTCAAATAAATGGGGAAATATTGGGGAATTTCAATCAGGCTGTGCATGCTGAGGGCTGATTACTGAAATATTTATCCTTAATTTCAGAAAAATCATTAACAGAGTTTCCAAATACTCATTCTCTTCAGAAGTCACTGTGTATTTTCTTGAATGGAATCAATAATGATTTAAATTATGGTAAAAAGATTTGTAGAAAGCTACTTCAAGAGGCAAAGGGAAAGGATCAAAATTCTTGAGTAATACAGAAATATTTAATATTCATAGACACACAGTAAAATAGTCTACAGAACAATAATTAATAGCATCATGACAATCTGTCATGTTTTATTAAGTAAAAACTATTTGACTTGCTTTTAATATCCAGATTATATATATATATATATATATATATATATTGATGGGCAGAATGATTCATAATGCCATTTTACTATTAAACTACCCAAGTTTCACTTCATATTTTAAACTAAACAATTAATTTTGTCCATGCGCACCCTTTCTGAATAGACTGACATGAATTTGTCATTTATTCTAATTATACATGCAAAATAAGTTGCAGACAGCAACACAGTCAAGCTGTGTGCTGTTTAATATTTATAGGGTTCCAGCAATGATTAGGCAGCACTTACGACAAAATCTCTGCTCCTCCGAGCATGTAAATTCAAGTGTTATGATAGACTCTGTAGTCGAGATACGTGTTTTATATTTGCCTGTGGGATAGCTTTGTGGCATCCAGAATCACAGCACTGAATCTCCAGGTCAAAGAGTTACTCCTCCTTTAGATAATTACCTTGGATTTGCGTATCAAGTCTATCCAGTATCTGAAAAACCCACGCAATGGGTCCTGGAGAGTGTAGGATGGATGAGAGTAGGAATGGATCAGTACAAATTCAGTTTCTCCACTGGAAAAAGTACTCAAAGCAAATGCTCAACTGACAAACCTGCAGCATGTTTATGAAAATACACACATTCTGTTTATTAATATTGACAGAACAGTGTCTTTTTTCAGTTTTTATTTGTCTATTTTGCAATAAAAGTCCACATATTCTAAAATTGGTTCATGCCTCTGTCTTTGCTGATGTCAGTATTCATGACAAGGATTTTGGCATGAAAGTTTTTATTTTTATATTCTCTTTCTGTGGTGTTTAAACTCAGTTCTCCTGGCTAAACAATTGTTAAGGGCCTTAAAAGAAGCTACAGTCACCAATCTTAGGGACTTTAGGAATAAACTTGTTCCGTCCACAAAGCAGGTATAAAAAATGGCAAAAGGTTGATGTGAGTGCTCAGAACAGAGATATTAGGAAAAAGTCTCTTTACCAGACAGAGAACAATAGTCTTAAAAATATAAAAGCATATGTGACAATGGCAGGAGGAAAGATAACAAGAGGGAAGAGAAGGAGTCAAGGGAGGACTCTATGTTCAACAAGATATTGAACAAACCAAAACAGCAGGAAAAAAATGACAGTAGAGACCCTGGGAAGGATGACTATGAGGGCAATCACATTATGATAGAGAACATGGAAAAGGTTAATTCACATGCCACTTCATTCAGGAAATCCTTTAGGGACCATGGGCAAGCGTACATGTGAGGGGTGGGGGTCATGAGAAGGGAACCAGAGAGCAAAGCAATGCAGAAAGTACTACAGGAGCTCATGTTTTTGATCACCTCTTACACTCTACAACTGAATTTTGAATTTCTATATCCCCAAACAGGGCCACAGAGATAGCTCAGTGGCATAAGTGCAAGGTCCCAAGTTCGATCCCCAGTACTACAAAAAGAAGAATGAATAGTATATCCCCAAACAGGAAGCAAGAAAGAAAACAAGAAATAAAATATACCTGGCAGCTTGAATGTAGCTTAAATGTAAAAATACAATTTTTTAATGTATTTGGTTTTTACAGGGTCTCACTGTGCAGCTCGTACTCATAGCAATTCTCCTGTTTTCAGCTTCCCCAGTGCTGGGATTATAGGCTTGCGCCATCACACCCAGACTCCGGCCAACTCAGCGCACCCGGGGGCGGGGCTGGTGTAGCATGTGGTGCCGGGGATCTAATGGCAGTCCCTGAGCTTGCCTACTTTAGTCCACTGAGCTATCTTGCCAACTCAAAAAGATAAAATTTTTAAAGTAATAAATTCACTGCAGTAATTTAAAACCACACTATCACTTAACAGGTGCATTTCCACCCGACTGCGTGTGTGTGTGTGTGTGTGTGTGTGTGTGTGTGTTCATAAAAGGAGAGATGGAAAAAGAATGGGAGGGAGAGAGATAATGAAAAACTTCTTTCTCCTCAAAGAATCCTCCATATTATTAGATCAAAATCCAGAATGCACCCACGTTTGTATGTTTTTATAGGTAGGATTATTCTGCTGAAAATAGGAATCTTTCCTCCATTCCTTCTGCTCATTTCTGTATATGTAAGTGACCTGGTGCCTTATACTCCAGCCTGATCTGTTAAGATCAGCAACTAATACATACACAATTTTATTTCTCTTTTACCATCAGTCCCTGAAGAACAAGTTAAAACAAGGTAGAGTACATAATATAATAAAGAATTTTAACAATGTGCAAGAGAATCTCTCCAAAACTCCTCCCCCAAGAAATCTATCTTCTATATAATCCTGGAGATAACGATGAAACAGACAGAAAACTAGAATTAATGTCCCTTAAAACTATGGCCTCTTATAGGTAAGATCAAGTGTGCATAAGGGACTTTGGAGGGAAGTCAGTGGTAAGGGATCAGATCGCCTCTATTGAAAACGAACAGGAAAGAGCATACCTAGTGCACAGGGCAAGTTCACAAAGGTCTCTCATTGCCAAGGACCACTGGTAATTTATCTAAGTCTTGCATAGGGCAGGCTGGAACATGTTATTTAAAATCCAAGCTACATGGAAAATCCTTTTCTTCCCAGACAGAAACGTTTCCAAGGCTGTGAGCATGGACTGTAGGGAATGGGAACTGAGGTGACTTCAGGGTGAAGAGCCAAATACTGTGAGTCTTGTATGTTCTGTGAAATCTGGAGAAGGAAAGAAGTATGACATAGAAGAGAGAAAGAATTCCCAAAGGACTACCATGAGTCTATTTATGTTAGGAAGAAAGCCAGATAATGTAACTGTTTTTGCTTTACCCAAGTTGATGTTGCAAAATGCCAAGTCTCAGCAGAAACTACTAGGGAGAGGATTTCATGTTTTCAATGCTAAGAGGAAGCTGTCAGGGAGGGAAAATAATAAAAGAAAATCCATTGAGAACTTACAACAGAGCAAACAATACATTTATTAGGATGGCATCAAATCAGATACTGTGTAATTCACAAATAAATGCCCCAAATCTTGTAGCTGCACTGTGGCTTTCCCAGATCTCTTCTGCAAGACTCCACTCCATGACTCACAGGGCCCAAGCAATGGCCACTAATAATGTAGTCTCCCCAGTCTCTGGCTCCTACCCAGGTGTGAATGTAGAGGTTCTTCACCCAGAACTTTGAAAATGAATAGGTTGTTAACCCAGGTTCTCCTTCTGGAAGGCTGAGCATTAAAAGATCAATGATGAAACTTCACGTAGCCATTTTTAATTTGCCTGCTTAGATCAAGCTAAGGTTGTCACTTCATAGAAAGAAATCCAGCAAAGAAGTAGAGAGAGGCAGAGAGGAGGAAGAACCATTTCTTTCATACTGAATTTCCTCACTCTGTCCTCTTGGTAACACTCCATTCGATCTTAGCATATAAATAAGTAGTAAAATCAATCATTGCCTGGATAACTAAAATTTGTATTAATTAGATCTTCTGTGTATTATTTAAAATTATTCCTTTCCTACAAAGTCAACATGAAAAAATCAGTAGCATTTTTGTACACAAAGAATAAACACACTGAAAGAGATATTAGGGAAACCATGCATTTAACAATGATATCCAAAAAAAAAAAAGAAAGAAAGAAAGAAAGAAATACTTAGGAATCAATCTCACAAAGGAGGTAAAGATTTGTACAGTGAAAATTATGGTACTCTGAGAAACAAGATTGAAGAGGATTCAGAAAATGGAAAAACATTATGTGATTCTGGTTTAGAAGAACCAACACTGTGAAAAAGACCATAGTCCCAAAGTTGTTATACAGATTTCAATGCAATCCTGAATGAAATACCACTAATATACCTAACATACAGAGAGAAAACTTTTGTCAAATTCATTTTGAACCAGAGGAGACCCAGAATATGAAAAGCAATCCAGGGTAACAAAGGAAAGGCAGGAGATATCACAATCCCTGAGCTGAAAATATACTGTGAAGCTACTGTGATAAAATCAGCATGGGAATGGCATAGAGACAGACGTGAGGATCAATGGAACAGATTAGAAAATGCAGACACAACTGCAAACATGCACAGCCACCTTATCTTTGATAAGGGAGCTAAATAGACTCAATTGAAGATAGACATTTTAATAAATGCTAGAAAAACTGGCTTTCCACATGCCAGACTAAACTTACACCCATACCTGCCATCACACACAAAACTACAGCCAAAATGGATCAAAGATTTTAATATTAAAACAGAGGCACTAAGTCTTCTGGAGGAAAATATAGGCAGAAATCTTAAAATCATAGGGGGTAGGAAGAGAGTTCGTGACCAAACTGCATGGGAACTACTTCAAAGAATCAACAACTGGGCTCTCGTCTTTGAAAAGTTTCTGCACTTCAAAGCAAATCTCCAACAGAGTAAAATGAAAACCCACAAACTGGGAAAAATAATTGCCAACGATCCCTCTGACAAAGGCCTTCTATCTAGAACATTTAACAAATTTAAAAAAATCAATCCCCCCAAGTAGAAAGACCAAATCCAAAAATGGGCATCTGAGATGAATATACACTTCTCAGAGGAAAAAAATACAAATGGCAAGTAAATATATGAAAAAATGTTCAACACCATTGGTCATTTGAGAAGTGCAAATTAAAACTACACTGAGATTCCATCTCACCACAGAAAGAATGGCTAACATCAAGAAGTCAGGCAATAACAAATACTGGAGAGATTGTGGAGAAAAAGGAATACTTGTGCACTGTTGGTGAGAGTGCAGATTGGTAAAACCACTATGGAAATCAGTGGGGAGACTCCTTAAAAAGCTAGCATTGGGGATCTCATTCAAGCCAGCTATTCCCCTCCAGAGTATTTTTCCAGAAAAACTGAAAACCTCATACCATAGCAATATATGTGCACCCATGTTGATAGTAGCACCATTTGTCATAGCTAAATCCTGGAAACAACCCAGACGCCCATCAGCTGAAGAATAAATGAAGAAGATGTGGTATTTTTATGCAATGGAGTATTATTCAGCTATAAAACAGGATAAATTTGAGCCTTTGTCAGTAAAAGGATATAACTGGAGAACATACTCTTAAGTGAAATAAATCAGACCATGTGCAAACATCATATTGTCTCTTTAGTGTGAGAACCTTAAAGAGAAAAAATGGAATCTGAAGGGTACAATAGATATTGGGAAAGGGGAATGAACTTATTCAAAAGGAAAGAGTTACTAAGTTAAGGAGAAGAACAGGAGTGGACTGGGGTGGAAAGATTTATCTACATATATATGCACAATGGTTTGGACAACTGTACTGTGCATTTCTGCTGGTCTATGTTTCTTTCCATCTTTTGTACTTTGCCTCTTAATTTCTTATTCATTTCTTTCTTCTTTCAATTTTGCATCCATATATCTGGTAATATGAATAACTGATTGAAAGACAACACTATGTATTACAACAAATACTATGAAACCTACATTATTGCGTTAGATGAAAATCTATACCATTTATAAATTTTTTTCTGTTTTAATTCTAATTTTTGCTCTCTTTAAGAAAAAATTTAGGGCTGGCCAAATAGCTCAGTGGATTAAAGTGTCTGCGAGTAGGTGCAGGGACTGGGTGTTCTATCCCCCAGCCTGCCGTCCAGCCCCACTCCTGAGGCTTACTGAGACGGCAATTGAAACTGGGCGTGGTGGCATGTTCTTGTAATCTCAGCTCTTGGGATGCTGTAAACAGGTGGATCACTATGAGTCTGATCTAGTAGTGAAACCCTGAACACCCTGTAGATCCTTCCCCTAAAATACAAAATAAATAAACAAATAAAATTTTAAAAGTAATTTGAAAAATTATTCCTTTCCTTTTACTAACTGTACCCCATCTAATTCAGTACCAAGGTTGCTTTTCATGTTAATTTAGAGCCAGATGTCATATTTTATGTTTTTTTGACAATTTTTACATCCAAAGGGAAGGCTTCACTGCAGGACTTGAACTGTACTCTCCCTGCCAAGCCTGTACTCAGTCAATGGAAGCAGAAAGCCTGCTCCCCCTGTTGCTTTGCCAACAATTAGTCTTCTCTTGTTCATAAATTATGGAAAGGAAAAATCTCAGAAAGACTCCAGGTCTTACACTGGCTTCAGGCCACCTCCCCAGCATGGCTTCCTGTTTACTAGTGCAAGTACAAATGCATGATTTCCACCGTCTGCACTGAAAACATTAGCTTTCTGGCTTATGAAATTAACCTCTGCCATGCATCTATGCTATTTGTTCAGTGGCGCTATTTTAAGCACTGAATCTATTTTGCACTTTTTAGCTTAAGGCTCTTAAAGTGTTATATAAACTGTTACTCTCTGAATTCTTTTTATCTCACATAAGGTAAATGTTAAATCCTCACCCACTATTACTGATGGGTAAACCCAAAGTTTCAGGCATTCCACAGAACTTCGGGATTCTACTGGAAAACATTGGAACATTATTATCTGCATTAACTATTTCTAGCATCTGTGAATGTGTCACTTTAGCAGCTTCCCTCAGTTCATCTTGTGGGTATGCCTTGTTTTTGGCACCCCGATATGAAGCCCATGTGATCTAGTCTTAGCCTTCTGCTCCCCTTACTGTGCCACCTTCCTAATGAGGCTCCTCAGTCCTGGGGATGTGCTTTCCAAATACAAATAATCCATTCAGATCCATACTTCAGCCACCTCATCTAGGATGCCACACTACAGAGTACCAATCACCTGCCCTAATCACATAAATCTTGTCACCAAGCGACTAGGGACATCCTCATGCACCACTGCCCATGAAATAATTCCAGATAGACAACTCTAGCATGGTTTGTTCTTCTCCACTTTTTCCCTCAAAAATTACACAGGCATATTTCCATTTTCTGTTGACTTAAAAAAAAAAAGAGGTTTGTACCTAGGTTATTTGCTTATTATTTCTTGCCTATGTCTTGTAATATGAGAAACTACTTTGGCAATAACAACACACAATGTACTAACCATTGTTACTCTCCTAAAATCTTGTTTTGAGATTTTGTACCACTGTTTCTATTTTTTTTCTTTCTTTAAAATAAAAATAACTGATGTCTCAATAAAAATAAATAAATAAATAAATAAATAGAAGCGTAAGGTAAAAAAAAAAAATTACACAGGCAGTTCTTACTCACAGTGTCCCTCTCCCCTTCTGCCTCCTGACTGTCCCTGTCATTTCCCTGTGTGGTCCTGAATGACATATAATGTCCCATGCTCTTGGAGACTGTTAATAATAAATTATTTTTTCAATAACAGCCATTTTCTATCAGTTGTCTTATTATTCCTCAATGTTCCTGTACCCAGACAGTATTTTAATACAGACATGTAATTACAGACCAAAGGGTCCCTTTATCTCTACTTTGTTATTGCCCTCTTCTGTAACAAGGTTTTACTTGAGTTATTTTATTGTTATTTTTATTTTTATATTTATTTATTTATTTATTTATTTTTTGTGGAACCGGGAATTGAACTCAGGCCCTTGTGCTTCTGGCAAGCGCATATTCCACTGAGCCATCTCCCCAGCCCCTTTATTGTTATTTTTAAAGAATACAAAATAATGATAGAAAAATATAAAACAACATTAGAGAAGTTACAAGAATTCACTAAACAAAGTGACAGGAATTCGACAATGGTTTCTGTATTACATGATGCCATCTTCAAATTAATTGTTCAGATCACCAGATATAAACATGCAAGATTTGTTTAAAGGAAGCAAAACAACAGCAAAGAAGTTGTAAGAAACTCAAAAGAATAATAAAAAAAAGAGCAAAATAAAATTTTTAAAGCATTAACTGACCAGCAGAGGGCTAGCCAGGTTGCTCAGCAGGCGGGTCCTGACCCCCAGGGTATACTGACCCAGCAACGAGACTGGGCATGGTGGTGCGCACCTCTAATCCTAGTGCTTGGGAGACTGAAAACAGGAGTATCACCACAGGTCTGATCTGTGTAGTGAGACCCTGTAGACCCTGTAGTAAAATACATTAAAAAATTTAAAAATATAAGAGAACAGCAGAAATCAGCAACACAATTACCCAAACTATTCTGCATATATATCTAAATATATATTTCTCCCTTCTTCCATTTGTCCTTTTCCTCATTGCAGTTTTTCCTTCTCATTGAACAATTTCTTTCCCTTTCACAGCATCTGTTTTATCTTTTAGATTTTTAATTACTCTTTCAGGTTCTTATACTAGTAAGATAATAAAATGTTTGTACACGTGGATTTTATTTATTTTACTTACCAACATAGTCTCTAGTTCCATCCATTTATCTTCAAAAGCCTCAAATTTATCTTTTTACTGTATTGTGCAAAATTACCATATCTTTTTTATCCATTTCTCAGTTGATGGGCATTTGGGTTAATTCCAAGATTTAACTATGACAAATTATGCTGCTACAAACATGAGTGCACATATATTGCTGTGACACGATGATTTCAGTTCCTTTGTAAAAAATACCTGTGAGGGGAATAGCTGGCTTGAGTGGGCTCTCCGATCCTAGGTTTCTGAGGAATCTCCATACTGATCTCCACAGTGACTGTCAGCCTGCCCTCTTACCAACAGTGGAGAAGGGTTCCTTTTTCTCCACAACCTCTCCAACATCTGTTGTTGGTTGACTTCTTGATGATAACCATTCATTATGGTGTAAGATGTTATTTCAATGTTGTTTTAATTTCCATGTCTTTGTATATGCATTTGTCATTTGTATCTCTTCATTTCTGAAGTGTATATTCATCTCAATGCCCTTTTTTGGATTGGATCTTTGAATTTGGAGGCCTGATTTTTTAAAATTCTTTCTATGTTCTGAATAAGAGTCCTTTGTCTGACTGACATTCTGCTATAATTGTTTCCCACTTGATGAGTTTTCTTTTTACTCTGTTGATGATTTCATCTGAGGTGCAGAAACTTCTCAAAAAGATGAGATCTTAATTGTTGATTCTTTGAAGTATTTCCTGTGCAGTTTGATTTTCATTCATGAACTCTTTACCTATCCCAATGTCCTTAAGGTTTCTATCTACTTTCTCTTCCAGAAGATTTAATGTTTCAGTTTTAACATTTAAAACTTTTATTCCGTTTGACTGTAGTTTTGTGCGTGGTGATAGGCATGGGTCTAGTTCAAGCCTTCAGCATGTGGAAAGCCAGTATTTCCAGCACAATTTATTAAAGATGCTATCTTTCTTCCAATGAACATGTTCTTCCCCTTTATCAAAGATAAAGTGGCTGAGTGTGCTTGCAGTTGTGTCTATATCTTCTAGTCTGTTCCACTGATCCTCGTGTCCCCATTTTGCCAATACCATGCTCATTTTATCACAGTAGCTTTGCAGGATAATTTCAAGTGAGGGACTGTGATGCTTTCTGCCTTTCCTTTCTTACCCAGGATTGCTTTTCCTATTCTAGGTCTCTTCTTGTTCCAGATGAATTTTAGCAATGTTTTTTTTCTAGAACTGTGAGGTATACTAATGGTATTTTAATTGGTATTGCATTAAATCTGTATTACAATTTTGGGAATATGGCCATTTTCACTGATTTATTTTAATTATATGATAAAATTTTTAACCTGTTAAAAATGTCTGGGTGAGAGAGACCATCCTGAGATACATTGTATCACAAACTGGAAATGGAATTAATCCTTTGCAAGTCATTTTTGGTCCTTAGATCCTAGTACTTAGCAAAACACCAAAAATATGTTGACATTCCTACTCATAGGATAAAAATAATCCAGTTTGTTTGCAACTCTTTCTCTCTCCATCTCTCTCTAACTCTCCATTTGCTTGATTTCTATATATATAAATTTTGCTGAAAAAAATATTATGTACTTGTTGTGACTAGGAAAAAGAACAGGCAAATTCAAGTACCACAACCAAAATGCAATTTTTCCAGCTAGTATGTTTAGGAAAACATAATTTTTTGGTGTCCCTTCCCAAGGTAGATTTGCATACTATTCGAAGATGTTGATGGAAATTTAACTCTTCAAAGTTTAAAAGTGAGATAAGACAGCTTCTAAACAAGTCCCTGCAATAGTAGTATCCTTTGGTTTTAATTCTCAGGTGTTCAGCTAGAATTTGAACCAAATAATAACATTTAATTTATGATGGAATGAAGAATGCATGTTTCATGATTAATTGCTGGTCTTCCGGATATGTACTATTAACCATTTTTGTCATATGTTTTATAGGGTATATGAAATGTCTTTGCATTCAATGTTTTATTATGAGAGTAGGCATACATTCTTGTAATAAACCTCTCCTCTAGGTTTTGAAGTCAAAGTAATTCAATGTGTACATTTATAATTACACTTTAAAAACAAATGCTTTGTTACAAATTATTATAAATTATTTGTATTTTATGGATATTTTTCACAATTTAAAATTTTTATTAATACTAACATTAAAAATTGTACATAGTATTGAGATAACATGATGTTTCAATTCATGCATACATTGTGCAATATTTAAATCAAATTAAACGCATGTATCTCCTCAAGCATTTATGATGCCTTTATCATGATGCCCTTGAGAACTGTTTCTTCTAGGTTTCTGAAATAGGTAGAAAGGGAGGTGTTAATCAAAATAACAATTGCTACTCATTGCTAAAATCCATTGCTATTTTCTACAGTCAGCCTTCCATGCAATGACAACCCAGAACATCTTATCTGCATCTGTTACTGAATGCCTACTGGTTGCCTCCTCCTACATGTTCCTTTCCCTTCTGACCACTGGTAATCACCCTCTACTCTCAACTTCTATGACATTAACTTGCTCGAGTCATATGAGTGAAATCATGTGTTACTTCTTTTCTATACCTGGCTCATTTCCTTTCATGTAATAAACTCCAGTTCTGTCCAAATTGTCACAAATGACAGAGTTCATTCTTTTCATGGCTGAATTGTATGCCATTGTGTATATACACCACATTTTCTTCAACCAATTGCAGTTGATGAACACTTAGGCTGATTCCATTTTTTGGAAGTTGTGAATGGTGTTGTAATGAACTTGAGAGTACAGGTGCTTCTCCAACATACAAGTTGGAGATGTACATCTACTTGGGAGATGTACCCAGTTTCAGGACTGAGGGGTAATAGAGCTGCTCTACTTCAAACTTTTTGATAAAACTTTATACTGTCTTCCATAATGCCTGCTCTTCCTTACAATTTTTCTAAAATGTACTACCATTCATTTTTGTGCATATTCTTGCCAGCATCTGTTATCATTATCTTTTGATAATGGCCATTCATGCAGGAATGAGTAGAAATTCTTATTTTGATTAACACCTCCCTTATAGTGATTTTGTGCATTTTTCACACAATTGTTATCCATGTATATGTCTTCTGTTGTGTATTTAAGTCTCATCATTTGTTGAATTGCTTTCTGGCATTCAAAATTTTCAGTTCCTCTTATATTCTGAATACTAATCTTTTATCAAATGTATGGATTTCAAGTATTTTATCCCATTCTGTAAGATAGATATTCACAGATGATTATTTTTATACTGTGAAGAACTTTTTAGTTTGTTGTAATCTATTTGTCTGCTTTTATTTCTTCTGTTATGGGTTTCTTGTCCAGTAACTCCTTATCAATTTCAATTCCATTCAGGGATTTCTTCTATGTTTCTCTCCTTTAGTTTCATTGTTTCAAAACTTACATTTTGATATTTAGTCCATTTTGAGTCAATTTTTGTAACTAAAAGAGGGGTGAGAGGAATATAGTTTCATTCTGCTGCGTGCTGCTATCCAATTTTTTCCATCATAAGTTATTAAAGGATTGTTCTTTCCCTATTATATATTCTTAGCACATTTGTTAAAAATCAATTGATTATAGATGTATGGGTTACTTCTAGACTCTCAATTCTGTTTCTCTGGTCTAGATAACTCCTTTTTGCCAATACCTTGCTTTTCAATTGCTACAGCTTTGTAGCTTATTTTGAAGTCAGGTAGCATAATAATTTCTTCTTTGTTCTTCTTGTACAAGGTGGCTTCAGTTATTTGGGATTTTTTTGATTTCTTACAAATTTTGAGATTATTTTCTCTAGCTTTGTGAAGAATGTCTTGGACATTTTGATAGAGATTGCATTCAATCTGTAGATAGCTTTAGAAGATATGAGCATTTTACCACATTGGTTCTTCCAATTCATGAGCAAAAAATGTCTTTACATTTTAGTATGCATTCTCCTTAATTTATTTCATAAATGTGTCACAGTGTTCATTTTAGAGATCCTTCACTTTGGTTCAGTCTATTCCTAGGTATTTTTTAATTGTTTTAAATGAGATTGCACTCTCTTGAGTGCTATTTCAGAGCATTTGGTATTGGTGTATAACAGTACTACTTATTTTTATTCATTGATTTTGTATCCTGTAATTTTGATTGCCTCTTTTGTTCTAACAGATATTGGTGGAGTCTTTGGGAGATTTTGATACACAATATCATGTCATTTGGACATAGCAACTATCTTATTTTCTCTTTTCCAATTTGAATTCCTTCATGACAAAGATGACACTGGAGAAAGGCAATTTCAGTAACCTTCATCAATATTGGTTTGTAGAGTGAAATAGCATGAAAGGCATGCCAGCAAGTGTTTCTTCAAATTCATCTGAATGACTTTTGTCCATTTCTTCATAATATACTTTCAGCAAAGGTAACCATCATAGACATACATGATTGAATGTGAGTCATACATACCTCATCTCAGAGAAAGGGTAAATGATTATTTAAAAGTGGTTACTGAGCTACAACAAGAGAAAATGAAACCATCCAGCAGAAAAGTGTAACCACAAGGTATAAAAAGTAAAGCTATATTAACATGCTGAGCCATAAAAGGCTCAAGTCAACAACTCTGACAATTGCCAGTTGTGCTGATAACTCACTACTATTATGGCCTATTGGACTATATTGAGTTATTTTGCTGAATTCATATACCTACAATCTTTGGACTGGCATTTCTCCAAATACAGCATCTCAAACTGCAATGGAGCACCCATCTCTGACAAAACAAAACAAACAAGGGGGATATGTTGGGAGCCATGGAAGCTTGGAAATTGATCAAATGTGTTTAGATGGGACTAGGCCTCACTGCCTAAAGCAAACAAACTACCTCAGTCCTGAGATAAACATCCTGTCTGGTTAAGGTCAGCTATTAGTCACTAGGCAACCTTGTGTCATGTGTCACTACCTTTGCAAAAGTATAAAGGACCATTTTGTTGTGGAAAAAAAAGAAAAAATATGTATGTCCACAAAAGATAGTTATGATAGATGTTCAGCTACTTTCTTTTAGTTCATTGAGAAGTTTTGTACTAATGTTTAGACAAGATATCATGTCTGCATCCTGTCCTCTGAATAACTACTATGAAGACAACAATATGCAATGTATTAATTATTTTAAGTGCCCTACTAACCTCTTTTGAAACTGTTCCATAGCTATTTTATCTTTTTTTCTCATTAAAATGAACAAAAAAGGAAATGATATCCCTGATGCCCATAATATTCCAGAATACAAGTACAACAATTTTAGTTTTCAGGGCTAAACCTCTTATCAAAACTTTAAGAACTACTTATTAAAATTTCAATATCTTTGTAAAGCTGTAGTTTAATAGAGGCTTATTAATGATTAAATTCTACAAACATAATTATATTAAATATAAAGGCAATAAATATGAAAAATTCAATTCCCAATTGTCCTACTACCTTGTATTATCATCTGTACTCTTGAGACTATCCATGAAAATTGTCTGGTTGCACTTGGAACGCTATTTAATAATCTTTTACTGAAAATCATTTCATAAAATTATATTCAAGACAATTATTTTGGGAAAATTGACCCCAAGGAAATTAGCAAATGTTACAAGTCAAGGGTTGATATTTTGCTCTATTACCTTGATGTAAGAAAATGGTGAAAGACATCAATAACACCAATTGAACTTAAAAGTACCTCTTCTCTGTATTATTATATTATGAATAGCACTAAAAATTTCTATAGAATGTTACTGTCATATTCAAAACTATTTTCCAACTCATAAAGCAAGCCCTATATTATTGATGCATGAGGGACATTCCTCAAATGTCTTTGTTATTCTACTTTGACATTATTTGTCACTGTAAAAGAAAATTTAAACAAATATTCATGTGAAAGATCCACTCCATAGTCAGGTGCAATCCTTGGTTGACTATGAGATGTTGTTTTGTTTTAACAATCACTGAGATGATTCTTTGAGATTCACTTTTATGCAGAATAGCACTAAAGAGTATTCTATAGTTTAGTACTTCTAAATTGTCTTCTATTTGCTATTTTTAGTATAATTGCTAATAAGTTTAGACCTCTATACATATGTATGTATGACTACACTTTTACATTTACTGATTGCCAAAAGGGCACCAACATGCTTGCCTATTGTCCACTGAAGGGTGAAATTTTGCTGCACAGTGCCTTTTGACATGACAGTTTACTTTTCTGTGCCAAGACATTTAGGATCTTACTGCTTGTTAATGGTGAAACTCATTGAGAACTAAGTGTGAGAATCTTTAGACATGTAGCCAAGTTTATAATACCATACCCTCACTGCATAGAGATCAAGCCTGCATTTATTTTATGAAATTTCAAAATCCTGGGCTGGGGATTTAACTCAGAGGCATAAGCACCTGCCTGGCTAAGTGCAAGGTCCTGAGTTCAATCTCCCGTACCCAAAAAAAAAAAAAATCTTATCATCAGCATAAAACTGAAACATTAAATATATAAAAGCAGAGAGAAATAAATAGTTTTCCAAATGGAACAAACATTTCCCACTTCCTCTAAGATATATCTAGAGAACTTTGAGGTAGGCATATGAATTTATATTACTTTCCAGAATATCCAATACTTTGAAAAAAAAAAACATGATCCTAACAAATGAGATCATTTGAAGACATTGCCACATGGCAGGGAGGCATAGTAGGGAGGAAAAGACTCATTGGCTGTGCGTAGCCAGGGATTTACCCAAGAAAACAAAATGCAGTGGCAATGAGGTGGAAGGGCAGAGTTGGAGCTGATGCCTCCTAGATCAGTGACTCCTTCATCCCATCTTTTCTGAGTGGTATACAATAACCTTGAACTGTTTCTTGGACAAGCTAGCATTCTGCCAGGCTTCAAAAGGACAGATCCCCCAACAGCACAGAAAATTCCAAGAACAGTCCCTGAACCTCATTGTATAGAAATAGCTAAAATCCTTGGCCTGCTCTAGAAGAGTCAAAGTCAGGTCTGTCAAAGCTACAGCAATGAGAATTAGTGTAGGAGCTGGGTCTTCTTGAACAGGACCTCAGCCTGGCTTTCCAGGATCCCAAAGCTCACTCTCCATTGTAGACCCACCAATTCACATCTGAAGTCATTACATGCAGAAAATACCAGAATGTCAGTTCATTTATTCTTTTATTCTCTCTTCCTGTCTTCATTTCCTCAGTGCTGTGAAGCACTCATTTTTATGGATATTCTGTGGTATTTCTCAGAAGTCCAAGCTGCTTTAAATTTTTGCTCTTTTTATACACATAAGTCACTGTAATCTAATGTTTGGGAGATATAACAGTGTTGACTTTTGGTATTGAAAAAGAACCAGGGTGTATGGAGAATGTGGACAACACATGAAGGAGAAGGCTACAGAACTCAGCAGTTTCCTAGACCAGCCCTTCTGTGCAGGAACTATACCATTGCTTCCTGGGACTCTTAAAGATGGAATGTGGTTATTTGTTTGTTGTGTGCTTCTGACCACTAAGTGTGTGTGTGTGTGTGTGTGTGTGTGTGTGTGTGTGTGCACACACACACACACACACACATACAACTGCTTTCACAATTTTACAGAGAAATTGTGATAGTTAACTGTGATGTCAATTTGAATAAGAAACACCTAGCTGATTAGTTCAACATAGTTCTGGGTGTGTTTGGATGATGGAGTTACTGATAGAGATGATCCAACATTGGTGTGGGTGGCACCAATAACTTTTAGTCTACATGGAATAAAAAGGGAAAGAAGATCAAGTCTTGCTTCTTCCTCTTCCAAGGAGCTCCTGTCCTCACTATTGCCTTTGCACATCCCTCTGAAGGTTTCCAGTGCAGGCTCTTCACCCTTCTAGTGAAGATTCCACAATCTTCCAATGAAGACCCTGTAGCTTCCTGATCTAAACTCACCTGGGACTCTGCAGTAAGGTCCAGCTGTTCAAACCTCCATGGCTTGCAGCCTGCTCATTATGGACTGAAACCTCTACAAACTGTGAACTAAATAAGTGTCTCAGCTACTCTTCTCTCATTGCTGGGACAAATACCTGACACCCAATATGAAGGAAGGAAAGGTTTATTCAGCTCACAGTAACTGGAAGTTTCAGTCCCTACTTGGCTGGCTCCAAGGCAGAGTGGCACAGGGCAGAGAGCAGCAGTGCATGGTGGCAAAGAGCAAGAGGACCAAGGGAGGAGAAGCAGCAACAATGGCACCGGACAGAAAGTCTGTCTCCCTGTCTCTCTTATGTTACATTCAGGCTACTTGCCCCAGGCTGGGTGTAACACTCACACCCATAATCCAAGCCTTGGATCACCCATAATTCCAGTGGATCATGAGGTGATCTCAAACTGTAGAAGTCCCTGCCCCATGACTGCATGAGGCTTTGGGGGGCACAACTAGGCACAAACCATAACAATAAGCTTTTCCTTGTTTAACTTTTGGTGTTGGATATTGTATCTCAACAACAATAAAAAGTAACTAATGTTAAGTACCACATAGTTTTGACATATATATATATATATATATATATATATATATATATATATGTCAAACATATATATTTGAGAGAGAGAAAAATAGGAAGAAGCTCATATACTTCCCCAATTACAAATTCCATAGTTTACAAAATATTCTGATATATATCTTAATTGGTTTCATTTATAGTACTAGTATTACAGTTCATTGAAAAGAAAGATTTCTGTTGTTCTCTTTTTTTGTAAGAATCTTTTTGGTATTTGTCTTGTACTCTGAATAACTACTATGATGATCATAACTATCACATTTTCTATTATTTGTTTATGAAATTTTGGTTTTTTTCATTAAAAAATGGAACTTACTTTCTGTCCTAATTTGCAAAGCATTATAAAGTTCTTAAATTCCAAGTTAAAAGTAGACCATGTTCATGGAATTGAATTTGATCAAAATTATCAGGCTTTAGGAATTTATCACAAGTCCAAATTCTGGGGCTGGCCTAATAGCTCAGCGGATTAAAGCACCTGCAAGCAGGCACATGGTTCATGTCAACCCCACCCCCAGGGCACTCTGAGATAGCAATTGGGACGGGGCATGGTTGCACATACCTGTAATCCCAGCTCTTGGGAGGCTGTAAACAGGCAGATCACTATGATTCCGATCTAGTAGTGAGACCCTGAATACCCTGTAGACTCTTCCATAAAAAAATACAAAATAAATAAATAAATAAATAAACCAAGTCCAAATTCTGAAGTAAATGCTTTTTGGCTACCAAATCAGAGAGAAACACAAGCCCATCTTTATCAACACTACCCAACTGTTTCCTTTGCCTGAAAATGTAGAAACCTCACAAAGAAAGATCATCCATCTGGTGGAGCACCTGCTTAGGGCCTCTTCCAAATTGAAGCTAGACTGTGGTTTTGATATAATGGAAAAGTAGTGTAGGCAGGCAGGGAATCTCTCAGGTAAGGAATGGGATGAGGATTATACAGCTAATGAGGAAGGCAACGATGTTTGTCAGCATAATCGTGAATATCCAGAGCACCCCTGAAGGAGACCCACTCATGTCAACACCAGTGCTCATTAAGATAATGTTGCCCAAGAAGCAGGGTTCTTAGTAAATCACTTCTACAGTCAAACATATTATACATTTATTACATAGTAGTGATGCTGTATAAAGCAATATTCTAATATCCTGAGTTATCCACTGTCTAAAAAATGATTTGTGAGCTTATTGGGGAAAGCAGGTTTGATGGAGCGAGTTTGCCCATATTGACTATCTATGTACTCCAAGAAGAAAGGAGCCTCAACCAGTGAACAGCTTCCCTGTGGAAAGACAGGAGACCAAGCTGCATTTGTGGGGCAGAAAATAGAGCCGACCCAATACACATCTGGGTACACCTGCTCCTGGAGTTTCAGGCCAACACCATAGCTACTTCTGAATTTACCGGTGATTTGTGAAAATTTTCCCAGAATCTCTAAAAAATAATTTTAAAAATTAGATAACCTTTCTACAAGGGAAACACAGTCAAAAATTGCATTTATAACCAGACTTAGTATCCAACAACAAGTTTAAGAAGAAAAACAGCACACAAGAACATTGTTAATTGATTCACTTGTTTCATTACCATATTGTTTAGTCTTCAAAATACAAGAAATGTTTTCTTACAATTTTTTTTTTTTTTTTTTACCAAAACAGACCATATAGCAGAGACAAAGTGCATTACACTGACCCATGTGGCTGCTTACTTCAGGCTAGGCCCTACAGCACGAGAACTCGGATGCTCAGCAATTCCCTGAGAGTGAAGCCCCTGCACTACACCCCCACTAAGCATGGCTTGGCCTTGAAGCAGTTCACTGTGGCATGCTAAATAAAGCAATGCAAGGTGTCTTGAATATCTGATAAAGAAGAAAAACTCAAAATGTGGCAGTAGATAATACCTGTCAATGACAAAGATGAAACAGTTTATTATAAAAGTTTAATGAGACAAAAATGAAAAATTTACACATATTATTATGTAGCTCAATAGGTTTGTGGCAAGATCCTGTTTGCTTACTGCAATCCAAAGCCCTGAAACTGAGATGACAAAGAGAAGAGGGAGGTGTAGAGGAAAGGGCGCCACTGGGAAGGCAGCTAGCCTCACCCCTCCTGTCTAACTCCTGCTGTCAGAAACTCTTCCATGCTGGTGTCACACAAACAATTCACGGGAAGTCCTTGAAGTCTGACAAGGTGTGCACTCTCAAGGCTTGTAGGCCTCTGGACTTTGCAGAGTCATCTTGGATTATAGCCTTCTCATCTGCAAAATGAAGATGTTCAACCATCCTTGTCCATCCCTGGAGTCTACAGAGTGTTGTCACAGGAATTGTGAGTGTACAGACAGGACCTGCAGTGCCCACACCTCAGAAGTCTCGGCCCTGGGTGCCCAGAAAGTATCTGCTCTGGTCTCCTTCTCTGTACAGGGAGTGGGCCCCTGTACTTCCTGTGGTTGGCTACCAGGATGAGCTACCTGCTCCTGCTTCTTTCTCCAACTCATCCTCTTCTTCCTCATTCTCCTTATTCATTTATTTTTATTCTGAGATAGGGTTTCAGTAAGTTGCACAGGCTGAGCTGGAACTTGTGATCCTCCTGCTTCAGCGGCCCAGAGTGCTATAATTACAGTTATCACCACATCCACTTCCTGCCAACTGATCTTTTTTTTCTTTTTTAAATAAAACATAAGGGCCGGCAAGATAGCTCAGTGGACTAAGCACCTGCTTTGACAAGCGCAGGGACCAGGATTCAATCCCCGGCCCTGCCTGCCATGTTGGCCCCATCCCCAGGGTACACTGAGCTGGCAAATGAGTCTAGGCCTGGTGGTGCTTGCCTGTAATCACAGCAGTGGAGAGGCTGAGACAAGAAGATCACTATGAGTCTGAGCTGTGCAGTGAGACCCTGTACCAAATGCATAAAATGAAAAAAATAAAGTAAAACAAAATAAATTTAAATAAAACATAAATGTCAGCATAGTCATTTTAAGTTCCCCGTATCTACCCATTTTTGTTAAGATAAAGAAATCAGATTCTTTACTCTCACATCCTGCTCAAAATGTCTGGTCCTCTGACCCTACCCCAGCTCTTCTAATTCTTCCATTACCTTGTGGGCAGCTACTGAGGCCCAGCGAGTCATCCTTGAGCGACTCTTCTCACATCCTGCCCCTATAGGTACATGCCTGGGATAACACCCGGGCCTAGGATTTACACTTGTCTTAGTTGCTTTTCTTTTATTGCTGAAGCAAAATGCCCAATACCCAAAGTTAAGAAGGGGATGGTTTATTTAGCTTAGAGTTTTTGGAGTTTTCAGTAAGTCATTAGGTGGCTTCAAGGCAGAGTGGCCTAGTCAAGATGGCAGAAGGCAATGAAGTAGCAAGAGCAGGTCGGTGGAAGCAAGGCTCTTTCCTCCCTTACCTTGCATGTAGCAGTCTCACCATCTCCATATCCTCCTCTTTCATAGGCTATGGATGTTTTACAAAGTGAGATACTGGGCCCCTGCTGAGTCAAGCTGGAAAAGCTAGTTCTCTGTTTCCTGAAGTGAGGACATGAAAACAAGATGTCCAGAGTTAACAAGCTCCCTTCAAAAAGCCTGATCCCCCTGCTACAGAGATTTTGAGGGGACATCCAGATACAAATCATAGCAGTACCCTCTTGTGTCTGGCTAAACTGTCCCTGGGAGGAGATTTGGCACAGGTAAGAGAGTGGGATTGGAATCTATCATCACTAAATCTGTGTCCGACTCCCTATCAATTTGCTATAACTATGATTAATGTAAAGACTTGATGTTGAATTTAAATATTACAATGAAGGGAAAGCATGCAGGGTTAAATCAGTAAGCCGTACATAGTACAAGTTTAGATTCATTAATTTCTTTTATTTTCACCAGCTTTTAAGTTCTCAGAGGAAAGCAACTAAGTTTGTATATAACTGTGTATATTCAACACTACGGGCACTTCACAGTTTCCATTTTTCAAGTTTAATACTTATTGAGTGACTTACCAACTAACTGAAGGAAGGAGGAATGGTTCAATTTAGCTATACTAGAAAAAGTCATATTTATTTATAATTAGGCACATGGCTGGTACATAAGCAGTGATGTGATTTAGGTTCACTTACTCCTTAGAAAACACCTTTGAAAGCTGTATAAAAAGGTGAAAGTCACAACTATATTTTGTCTACAAAATGATCAGCAAACTCCCATGTTCTTTAATCATAAGAAATACCCACAGAGTAGCCATGAGAACGGCCTCTTCTGTCCTTCTGGGGCTTCCATGCAGAGCTAGAATGCCAAGGAATTCTTTTTCTTAATTTGTACCATCTTTCTTTCTGGTCTGCAGGAGGAGCCTTTATACCCGAAGCATTTAGTTTGCTCCTGAAGAACAAGGCGTCTGCAGCAGCTCTTCTTAGCATCCGTTGTGGGAGGCCCAACCCACCTCTGCAGAAAGTGATTCACCACAGCTCCACTAATTACTCATCATTCCTCCTGGAGATTATAGGTCTAAATATCTACACAACCAAAGCCAAGGAACCTGGAGGCTAATTGGACTGCAAACATCCCCTTGCTAAAGCCAGAGGCAGGAGATACAGAAGCAATTAAGTTCTAATGGGCAGCTGAGTCACTGCACGCCCCACCTCAGCCAAGTTCAGTGAGTTGACTGCAAAATAAAGCAGACCCACCACAGGCCCATTGATTCTCACAAGGTGACTTCCTGGTAAATTCCACTGCTGTTTTGCTGGGCTCACTTCCTCCAAAATATTAATTAGTAGCATGTCTTTCAATAAACTGTCTTTCAGTAATCGCCATCTGTGGGTATCATGCTGACTCTGGGGTAAATGAGACACAGTACTTATCTCACAGAAGCTCACCATCTGGAGGGGAAGAATCAGGCACCATTAGGAGGCACCAGCCTGTAAGCACAGAACTCTAGGAGGCTGAGGCAGGAGGTTTGCAAAATCAAAGCCATCCTGAGCTTCTTGGAAAGTTTACAATTCTCTACCTCAAAAATAGAAGAGTAAAAGGGGCTAAGAATGCAGCACCACTAATAAGGAAGGAAGGAAGGAAGGAAGAAAGGAAGGAAGGAAGGAAGGAAGGAAGGAAGGAAGGAAGGAAGGAAGGAAGGAAGGTTTGGTGAAGGATGAGAAGCAAACTGGAGACAGGCTCAGAATATACTTAAACTGCAAACTGGAATTCTAGAAGATTAGCTTGGGAATCTCTTTCCATTTCCATCCTGGGATCTTCTCAAGGAGCACATGTTCTTGTCCCTTGCACTGAGATGCTAGCTGAAAGTACAGAAGGACTTGCTTTTCAAACTAGGGTACTCACCCCCTTGTTGAGCATACTCACAGTCATGCACCTCCGTGTCAGCCAGCCTAGAACATTTACTTGGTAGAAATTTTAAATGGTGCTCTGGGGAGACCATCAGATTCTGTGTTGGATCATCATGCTTGTACCAAGTAGCTATCGTGCCTTTGGCTGGTACCGAAGACATAGCTGGCTTGAAGCTGCACCAACATAGACCTAACTGAAGCTAGACAGTAAACACATAAAGAAGGAAACATCTATTGCTTCCAAAGGTGAGAGCCACAGAACTCAGGAGAAATGTCTGCCATCCTCTACATTTTGGGCAGGGAGGTCTCTTTAGTATGTGACACTATTCCTGAGTAGTGTGGGCAGTGGGGAGCACACCATTGTCCTCACTGCCTGCACAGAAACTGGAGGAAGAGCAACCACAGATGGTCAGATCTAAGCATGTCCTGATCGAATGGGAGAAGGGTCCACAACCAAGTCAGAAGCAGAGCGGAGAAAGTAGCTGGAAATTCAAAGCCACCAACTCCAAGGACCGACAGGGGTAATGTCATTCTGCAGCTCACAGCCAGGTTCTGCGGCTGCAGAGTAAGGAAGGATCAGTCGGGGTTGCCATAGAAGATGAAGTATCATGCCTTCTTACCCTGCAGGCATGGCACTAGGTGGTTTGCAGACCAGGGGGCTGCTGGAGAGGCCTGCAAAGGCAGACCTGCCCTGGGGTGCAACTGGTGTAGTCTAGGTACAGTAACATGTACTGTATTTTCCAGATAACCTAGGAGGCATTACAGTCCATGTCACTTAAAGGTGAAGAATTTTTCAGATTACTTCAAGCCTGAGAACACTTGTTTCCTCCCCCACTGCTTCGAGCAATTTCCATTCTAGACTAAGTACCCACCACAAAGCTCTTGATAGTCATGGCTTTATTCTAAGAACAATATGCAGTAATTATCATTCTAATTTTAGAGACAAGAAAATTGGGTAACAACATGCTGTTTTCTAAGCTTCTATTGTGAGTCATGAACAGGGTACAAGGAGAAAGCACAGCTGTCTGACCTCAGAGCCCACACTGTGTTTATCAGGCCACTTGCAGAGTAGCATCTCACACACACACTCGTGATGAAGCCATGGGGAAGCTCCGGGGACAGGGCAGCTGACCCAGCTTCATGCATAAACAGAACATGAACTCAATCTGGGAACTCAAACAGTAGACAGAGGAAGACAACGCAGAGATCCAATTTACCCTTGTGCACTTTTCTAGAATCTAAAAAGAGTTGAATGTCTTGAAGAAATTTACTCGGTGGTGGTAGTGTGTCAAGAGGTGAGGACTGAGACTAGAAATGGGAAGGGCAGAGACTAATCTGTGGCCATAGGAATGACGGAAGCTGGACTCAGCAACTTTTGTCAGGCACAAGAGGAAAACAGGTCTGAAGAGGCATTGGGAAGATTAAGAAAATGGGGTTTAGGGATCTATGAACTGTGGGGGAGTAGAGAAGTAGAAGTGATAAATCAGTTGTGGATTTGAAGTCTTGATGGGGACAGTTGAGTGGAGAGAGTTTTTAACTGAGAAGACAATGCTAGGAGAGCTACTTTGACTGTAGCAAAAGAGAAATGAGGTGCATTTTAGCATACAGTTTGAAGTTTTTTTTATTTTTCCTCATAGATGGTGTCAATGTGACTCATAATGAAAGATATCTGCAATGGAAAATCTGACTTAAGAATTAGCAACAGAAGATAATATGAACAATGCAGATGATTTAGGTAATAAAAAGAATCTGACAAAAGAAAATGAATGTGGCACATTTTAAGGACCAAGAAAAGACAGCCTTAAAAGACAATTGTCATGGTTTGTGTCTATTTGCCATCCCCCCCCACCCCCACCGCAAGCCTCAGGCAGTCATGGGGCAGTTTCTGGAGTGTGTGGTTGATTCTTGATCCAATGTTGAGGATTATAAGTGTGAGTGCTATACTTGTCCCAGGGCAGATAATCTGCACTACAGTGAAAGGAGGGGAGAGAGGCACGGCTGCCCCTCCTGTTGCTCTTTACTGTTTTCTGCTGCCGTGAATTGCTGGCCTCTGCCATATGGCACTCTGGCAGGGAGCCAGCCTAGTATGGCCTGAAGCCTCCACAAACTGTGAGTTAAGTAAACCTTTTCTTACTTAATTTTGGGTGTTAGGTATTTTGTCCCAGCAAGGAAAGAAAAGTAACTGAGACAAGAATGAAAAGGTACATTAAGACATAATAGATGGGGGGGGGGGGAGAGAGAGAGAGAGAGAGAGAGAGAGAGAGAATGAATTAACATCTCTGAGAGATAAATACCACAAAGAGATAGAAATTTTCAAAATGAGTTAGGAAGGAAGGCCTGCACTGTCAAATATTAGAAAAGTGAAATTGAACAAGAACTTAACATCATCTCATGAATGTAAGCTTGCCGATCAGTAAAGCCTTGCAAAATCAATAGTATCATTGTGGTGGGGGAAGGGAACTCCCACAGACCATAAACAATAATTAGAAGGTAAAAATATGGTGCTAAAGTGTTGAAGTCCATATTTTTAAAAAAATTTTCTGGAATCAGAAAGAGAAAATATAGAATAGGAGATATTTGAGAGAAATATTTATTTAACATATAAAGATGTAAACATAATACACTTAGTAGTTGAAAAGAAACAGAGAAACAGAGTCCAAGATGAAGTGAAGAGTGAGAGTTACATCCTTGAGCAGGCTGGATGAGGGTTTACTTTCTTGTATATCTGTATATTTGTATACAGATATATATATATACTTACATGAAATGTCTTTCATGCAAAATATATGTGAAGTTGAACAAATTTTCTCCTTTCCCTTAAAACATATTCACTGACCAAGGCAGATCCACCTAATAATTTCAGAGGGGAAACCAGGGAGTCACTCAATTATTTTATTGTGTCCTAATGCCAAAAGCTCATGGAGTTGTAGGTTTCTTCTCTTCATACCCATCACCAGTCATTATTTCACGTCTTAAGCAATGTGCATAATGAATTCATAGAAATGTTTTATTTATCTCCAATTATATTAATTCAAAAAAGTATTGTATCATGGTATGATATCTTTTAAAAATAGATCTGATCATGTCTTTCACCTGCTTAAATTTTATTTATTTATTTATTTATTTATTTATTTATTTATTTATTTATTTATTGGTTGACTCGGTGATTGAACTCAGGCCCTTGTGCTTGCCAGGCAAGCACTTATTTTACTGAGCCATCTCCCCGGCCACTCACCTGCTTAAATTTTAAAAATGCACCTGCAGTATAATCTTAAGGTGCAGTCAGAATTCAGTTAGATGACATAAAACGCTCCTATTACCAGTTTTTTCTAAACCCTGAGCTTCATACTTATTTCCTTTGCTAGTTTGTTTTTGTTAATGCCACTTACTTAGCATTTATTTTGCAAGGAAAGAGAGCAAGAGGGAAAGCAAGAGAGAAAGGGAGAAAGAAAGAGGGAGACACAAGCAGACTGACAAACATTTGTTACAAGATTGGTTCAACAGTCCCAAAGATATTGTTAGAAGTCCTCCAGGTCTCTGTGTCAACCCCATAATTACTAATTTGAGACAGGCACTCAGCCTCAGATCCTCTGAAGCTAGCAACATCAGTATCAAACTTGCCTCTGTCCTCTTGGTCTCCCCACAAATCCCAGGAATGCTTATGCTTGGCCAGGTGGAATGAGCTCACTCTGGGCCAACACTGTGGCTCATTCACTGACTGGAGAAGCTAGCAGACTACTCCAAGGGCAATCCTCAAGCTGGTTGTCAGTCAACTCTGTCTCCTCTGCAGGAGATCTGAGGCACTTTTCCACAGCTGTCACACTATCATTAACATCATAATCAACCAAGGGTCCTTTTCTGTCTTATCATTGAACACGGGGCTTTAATAATGATTATGTAGAATGACAAAAATTCATGTGACTGTATAGAAACCATAGAACAAACTGGTTTGCCTTGGCATTTGACACTATTTATCAATAGCACAGGAGAGAAAGAGGTGGATTCTTTGTAGGTAAGAAGATAGGAATAGTGTTTTGAATGTGAGGGACTTCTTTTCAGAAAGGTTTTATTTTTATTGTAACAAAAGAGGTAAGAGTGAATATTAAAAGTAAGGTAGAAAACAGAAATGCAAACAGTTCTCAACAATTTAGAGAATGGAAACATGGTGGATAACATTCTATCATGTGGCTAAATTTTCTACCAGGAACCCATGCATCAAATAGAATGCCAAGTGTGTAGAAGTAATGGATATTGTACTGACAAAGAAATGGGTGTTTGGGGGGTAGGTATATATTGGGAATAAGCAAAATAGAAATTTTTTAAGTCTCAAAGCTATGTGGAACAGGGAGTTAAAAGGAAAAAAAAGAAGAAGAACTCAGTGTAGGGGCCAAACACTTCTCTGTCTTTACATAGAAATCTAGAAAATAGTAGTTAAATCATGAGGGATCTACTTTGGCAATGAGAAGAAATCTCATATGTTTATGCAGAAAGATTTTCAGACAATACTGAAGACACTTACATTAGTTTGGGATGACCATAATAAAATATCATAAACTGGGTGGTTTAAACATGTCGTTTATTTCCTCAGAGTTCTGGAGGCCAGCAGGCAAACAATCCTATTAGTTAGGGACAAATCTTAATGTTCTTTTTTAACTCTAGCAGCCATGTGTTGAAGGTAAGATCTCCACATACAATACTTAAGAGGGCACAATTTACTCCATGACACTTTGACCTCTGGATCCCAAGATTTATGATTTTCTCATACACACACACTAAAAATCTTAAGCCATTCTAGTAACAGCTCTCCCTCCAGTATCCCATCTACATATCACCTGTGCCAAATGCTGGCAAGACTAGGAATATGATTTATTTTGAGCCACAGTGACTTTCCAGTGATTAAGTTGCAAAACCAGACAAGAAATATGGTCAGCTTGGACTAGGGCAGACAGAGATGGGTTGAAATAAAAGAAGGGCATCAGAGCACTAAGACTCTTACAGGATAGAACAACGGAGTGTGTACCTGTGAACATGTGTTGTTCTTTAGAAGAGAGGAAGAAAGGGACTAATGGTGACTCAGAGATCCCCAGGGCTGCTCATGTTGCCATAGTCCCAGAGTACTCAGGCCTTTGGAGGGGTCAGCTCTGATGTCCTTGGTCTCAGTAGGCTGGACTTACACTGCCAAGGCCCTCTGGTGAAAGTTGCTCCCCAGGCCACTAGAGTAGAACCATCACTCAGGCCTTCCATGGTGACTCTGGCCACAGTGGTGCCAAGTAATGGAGCTGCCACTCCAATGGAGCCTGGGACAAAACATCATGCTACAAAGGATTATTCTGAGGCTTAAAACCTGGTGAATTTGCCTTGCTAAACTTTGGCATTACTTGCAATATTTCATCTACTGCTCATGTTTCTAGTGGTACCACACCATCTCTGCTACTGGCTTAGGGCAAGATGGATACTGGGCTTCTTGAGTTACACCCAAAATCCACATAGCACATAATTTTTCAAGAACACCACTGATATGCTTTCCTGAATTTGCTTTCTCTCTTTGTTGTTGTTTTTATTGTTTATTTTTCCTTTGTTTTTATTTCCTTTGTTGTTTGTAGCAATAAGGATAGAGTGAAAATCTTTTAATACCTTGAATGTAGTTTACTATATCCTAAATATTCCTCAATCACTTTATACTTCCCCTTTTCCAATTTACTACAAGCAATAAGGACAAACCAGACCATACCACAGCACTATGTTTGGAAATATCAGAAGTCTCCAGTTTTTGAGTTTTGTTTTTATTAATTTTATTGAGAAACAAATAGCAATGAGATAGTTTCCAAACAGGTTAGTAAGACAGTTGCAATAATTAATACATTGCATATTGTATTGTCTTCGTAGTAGTTATCCATAGTACAAGATGCAGACATGATATCCTGTCCAAATACTATTAGTACAAATGTTTAGAAGTCTCCAGTTTCGTTACAAGCAACTTCTACCATCCACAAAACACTAAGGCAAAAATTGTTTGCCAGATTATAGCAGGAATCTTCCTCTTCTACTTTTTAATAATATGTTCCTCATTTTAATCTGACCCTTCGTTAAAATAATTTTTTTAAAATAATACAAAAAATAATTTAGAAAAGCAGTATTGTCTTGCTAGTATGAGAATCTGAAAGAGTAAATAAAATCTGAAAGGTACAATAGATACTGTGAAAGGGAAAGAATTCGTTCTGTGGAAAGGAAAATTTTGGATGAGAAAAAGAAAAAACAAAGAAAAGTAAAAGAAGTATTTATGTATATATGCAGGATAATTTGGAAATTGTGCTGCTGATTTCTGCTGGTCTTTTCAAATGGGCATTTAATGTTTAATTTTTGTTTCTTTTTCTTCTCATTTTTTCTTTCTTTTTAATTTCTTTTAACTTTGTTGTTGTTTTGTTCTTTTTAAAACCAATTTTGCACATTTATTATTTATTTATTTATTTATTAAT
>NW_004524688.1:658211-661254 GCF_000260255.1 Octodon degus
GTTGTGGGGATCGAACCACAGCAACCTGAGCCTGCCTGCTTTGTTGAAGCAGCTACTTAAAGAACTGAGCTAAGGCGCAGGCCCCCAATTTTGCACATTTATATTTGGTAACCCAAACAACTAATTTTTAAGATAGTATCATGCAATACAGCAACCATTGTTGAATTCCTATTACTTTGTCTAATAAAAAAAAAGTTTTGTTTTATTTTTAAATACCTCTAAAATCTACATTTCCACAAAGAATCTCTTCAGAGAAATTTTCTTTTGAAAAAACAACTTTGTTGAACAGAAAATTGCTTTCAAACTAATCCACAAACTTAAAATGTAGGACTCAATAGATTCTAGCACATTAACATTGGTATAAGATTGTGATCATAGTTAAACTTAGGTCATTTTTGTTACCTCAAATCAAAACACTCTATCCCCTAGCCATCATCTCCCAATCCCTCCCCCAAAATGTAGGCAATCACTACAATGATTTTTATTACCAGACTTTCACACTCTGAAAATTTATTTCCTTTCCTTTCTTCAAAATAGACCACACTCATAACAACAACATAGAATCCAGCATGTCCAAAGAAACGTACAATCTGCAATGTGAACTATCACACTATATTGGAGTGAAACCAGAGATGTAGTTTGAAAGCTACATCCACACTTGGATATATCTGATACAAAAGCACTCCACTCTGTGATATCAAAATTTACATTAATAGTTTGCAATTGATGACATAACAAAATACCACAGGCTGGATTACTTAAAAAACAGAAATTATTCACAGTTCTTGAGCCTAGGTACCTATGATCAAGATGCCATCATGATCAGTTTCTAGGATGCCTCCTTCTCTTCTAGGCTCACAAGTGACTTGCTTCTCACTGTGTCTTCACATGGCTTTTCCCCAGCACCCACTTACACAGAATTTTTCACCCAGATTTTATAAGCCCTTTGGCTGAGGACTCAACCCTACAACTTCATTTAATCTTACATGTCTATCTCCAACTACAGTCCCATTGAGGGTTAGGGATTCAGCAGATGAATTTTTCAAGGTCATGTTTAAGTATCACTATGGGTCTAAGAAGCCAAAATCAAGATTAAGTATAGAATTTTGTTTCTAGCTATAAAATGAGCTGGTCTGATCTTCCAAAGGTTATTAACCACATAAACAAATTCATGAGAATTTAGCGCTGCATGAATCCTTCCTAAGTGTGCCACAAAGTTGCAAATAAGTTGGCAATTCATCTGTCATAGAAATGCTCTGGGAGACCCAGTGGATGTAAACACAAATTTCTATGAGCATATTAAAGTGAGAAATCAAAGAACACCTAAAAAGTTGTAAGTGACCCAAACAAAAGTTTAGTAAGTGCTTACTTCATAAGGAAACAAATTGCCATGAGTAAGGTTTATTATGGAAAACTACAATTTACTGGATCATTCCATCAGATATTGAAATTGTGTAACACCTATAATTGTATTTAATGGTTTTAAAAGATGGGAAGTATAAATTAAAATTAATGCTTATAAAACATTATTTGAAAAATAAACAAGTATAGACTCTAGGGAAAAAATGTAATAAATAAATTGAGAGAAAACATACATGGGTGAAGGGAAATATTTATAAAAATGACCAAAACAATTTCCTTACCACATCCATAGACCCTTTTTACAAAGACTCTTTTGATGTTCTTTGGGCCATAGAGTGATAGTAAATTTTATTAATAAGAGTAAATATTATTTAAGCAGAGACTTGAATGCACTCACACAGTGGGGTGCCCATCATGATGCTTCTAGGATCCCTGCACCTTGAGCCTGATGCTGAGAGGAACACACTGAAGAAATCTACATACCCCAGTTAATACCAAGCCAGTCCCTAGACTTGGGCATGAGAGGGTCTCAGGTATCTGAGCTCCACAGAGCTGCCAGCTGACTACAGAAATCAGATGAACTACCTAGACCATGTAGATGACACAGCAAATGCAGAAAACTGAGAAAGCTAAGTATTTGCTGTTTTGAGTCTATGTATTTGCATGTCAAACTCAACACACAACATAAATTTTAACCAAAAGAAGATAAGACACAGATTAAGAAAAAATTAATGATGTAGAAGATGAGAAAACATCATCCAATATGCACCATAAGAGGTAGAAAAGATGAGGATAGAGACAGAGTCGAACACAGGTCTAATCAGAGTTTCACAAGATGATAGAGAAGTGGGAAAAGGAAATTTAGGAGACAGTAGCTGGTAACTTTCTAGGATTACTAAAGAACACTAATCCAGGAAAGTTTCCATTCAGAAATTCAGGAAATCTGAAGAGAGAAGGAAGAAGTACAAAAAGGAAGAGCAAATTGTGGGTCAATTGTAGAACACTCCAGGGAAAGAAAAGATCATAGCAAACTCCACAATGAGGGGAAGTCCACAAAGTAAGTAGGTTCTGCTTTTTAGAAAGATAAGGTCAAGAAAGATAAAGAAGGACCAAGAAACTCTTTCTAACTAAAGAAGACTAAAAAGCACAATTAAAAATTAAAACCAATTAGAAATATTAATAGCAATACAAATTATGACTTGTGGGATCTAGCTAAGGAGATCCATGGACACTCATATCTTTAAATGTTTTTATTAAGAAAAAGGACAGGGAGAAACAATTGAGCTAAGAATCGCACTTAATTTTTTAAATAAACCTTTAGAAAGTGAAAGACAGTGATAAATATAAGAAATTAATATGGTAAAAAGATATACAGAGATTAGCTAAGATAATTTTATTACTAATTTTTATTGGTTTATTGAAAAAAACAGTTAATGTTTAATTGTTTTATCAGGATTGCATATGTAAATCTGGTAATTTCAACAACTACTTTGAAGACAATATGTAATATAATAGCCATTGTTAATTTTCCACAATCTTTTTTTAATTGTATATCATTTTTTGTTTGTTTGTTTTTATTTGTTTTGTGGGGATATTTTTCTTTTTATTGTCTCTTTTTCAAAAATCTTTTTCATTAGTTTATTTGGTATAGGGTCTGCTACACAGCTCAGACTCATAGTAA
>NW_004524688.1:662464-674576 GCF_000260255.1 Octodon degus
GACTGCATGAGGCTTTGGGGGGACAACTAGGCACAAACCATAACAGGCTCCATCGTAGTGACCTTACCTATCCTGATTACCTCACAAAGACCTCACCTCTGAATACCAGAGTCAATTAGAGCTTCTGCCCTTCACATTCTTCAGCACGGGAGTTCAATTTCAACACATAAGAATCAGGGAACACTTCTAACATATATAAACCATAGCATTATGTACACTGGAGAATTTCAGTAATAAATTGCCAAAGCTGACTCAAAAAAACAGAAAGAAAATATGACTACTGAAGAAATTCAATCTAGGGTTGGGACTGGTTAGTACTTGGTGGGGAGAAGAGATTCAATCTATAGTTTAAAAGTTCTCTACCTCCAGAAAAAATAATCCCTTAAATAGCAGCATAAAAAGGTGTCCACAAGGAAGTTTTAACAGACATTCAGGGATATCTATCTCAAAAGTTACACAAAATTTGAGAACATAGAAAGTACATGTAACTTCCTGATTCTTCCCACTATGATAATTTAATTTTTAAAATAAAATAACAATGGCAGAGTGAAAATAAAGTAAATTATAGAATATTTCCACTTACAAGCATAAATGCATTAAGTGTGTGTGTGTGTGTGTGTGTGTGTGTGTGTGTGTGTGTGTTGCAAAGGTAGGTGGCTCTCATTGTGATCTGTTCTACCCAGGGAGATATTGTGTTAGGAATGTGAAAAAGATAGACAAGAAGGGGCCAGGGAGATAGCTCAGTAGAATAAGCACTTGCTTGGCAAGCACTAGGGCCTGAGTTCAATCCCCTGTTCTGCCAAAAAAATAAAAAGATAGACAGGAAGATATAAGCTCGGTGATGTGGTGACTCATCTGCCTTGTGGTGAGACAGCCCCATGAACAACAATTTGGACGTTTGCAGAGTTAGTAACATGTGACACAGGTTGCCTAATAACTAATAGCCAAAGTTAATCAGTCAGGATACTTATCTCAGGACTGGTGTAGCTTGTTTGCTTTAGGCACTGAGGCCTAGTACGGCTTACACACATTTGACCAATTTTCTAGCTTCCGTGGCACCTAACAGTGTGTGTCCGTCACAGAGGATTGAACTAAGGACTATCACTGTAAGCTACATTCCCAGCCCTTTACTTCTTTCCATTTTCTCTATTTATTTCTCTTTCTCCTTCTGTGTCTCCATCTCTTATTCTTTTTTCTTTCCTACCTACCTTACTTCCTTCTTTCCTTTCTTTGATTTTTCTTTGTTTTTCATTTTGAGACAATATCTCACTATCACTCATTAAGTTGCCCATTCTGGGCTCCAACTCACAACCCTCCTGCTGTGCCTTCTGGAATTCTGGACTACAGGCATGTACCACCTTGTCTGACCATGGCTACATTAAAGACAATATTTATCTGTATTTTATTATATATATATATATAATACATATGTATATGTATTATATATATGTATATATATATAGCCTACATTCCATGATTATTTGTGGTTTATTACATAATGTAAAATTGATTCATACTTAGAAAAGTATGCTAATAAAAGTCCCTTCACTAAGGAGAAAAGTCACAGGAATATGAAAATTTCTAGTGAAAAAGTTAAGAATTTCAACCGAATATAATGGAACAAATATAATGAACCGAATATAATGGAACAAATATAATGGAACAAATTTTCCAAGTTTCCAATTATGGCATATAACAGTTAAGCCTAATTCTCAGTTTGATCAGCTTCAAATATTCCTAGATTAGTAGTGGCCACTGTGGGGTCTGTCTGCATGGGTCATGAGGCATGGCCCTCAGGACTCTGCGGTCCCCTGCCCTTTGTTGTCTGGCTCTTCCCTTGTTTTATGCTTCCTGGCTGCCATGGAGAAGGCAGCTTTGTCTCCCATATCTTTCCACTAGGATATTTCTGTTCTGGACACAGCCACTCATGGACTGAATCTCTGAAATCATGAGCCAAATTGACTTCTCCTTCCCTTAAGTTATGAACATCAGATATTTTGTCTCAGCAGTAGGAAAGCTGACCAATACATAGAGGAAAAGAGTGATGACAGCTAGAAGTGGAGTAAAAAGTCCTGAGTACTACAGGAATGAGTGTATAGGAGAGGGTCATGTCCTGTGTTTTTATTTTAGAGGACAAGAAACAAGGAATGAAAAATATAACCGCCCTCATATTTCCCAAAAAAGTTAGACTGATAGCCACCACATCCCATTACAGTGTGACATGCCTAAGCACTGGCGACGAACTGACATCAGCAAGGGTAGCCTCCCTTGCAAAGGTCTGAGAAAAATCTGAAGATCCAGACAAACATTTCCCTTGAAATCAGCCTTTCGTTCTAAGAGTAAAATCAAGAATATGCCAGACGTCTCCAACAGCCCAGAGAAGGGTTCTGTAGGACCAAGACATTGACACTATGTGACATTGCTCTAGAAAATACCCTGAAGCTCCATGTCCCAATGCCTGCAGCCTCAGTATAGTGGTCACCTAAGTCAGAGCCACCTTCGTACACAGTACTCCATGGACAAGTGCCAGACCTATAAGGCAAAAACAGCTACAGGAACTAGAGACTTAATTTATGCCAACTTACCTGGAATCTGTGTGCTGAATCTACTGAATAACATTAGCTATATTGCTTCATTTTTCACCCTTAAACCTGCATGAAACAATTTTCTAAAATGATGGTGATAAATATGTCCTTGGAAATAATTGAACACTCAAGTTCTATTTTATATCATGCACTGTCAAATACAGGTCCCCAAATTGAGAACAAAATGACAAACTAGTGTTAAAGAAAAAAAAACGTGAAATGCCAGAAAGTTTTAAGGTAAAGATTTTCTGTATTTGAATCTAAAGCCATAAGGAACTATTTTCTTCTTTTGAGGTCACATGCTTTCAAATCTCTATGGGTCTTACAGTAACCCTTATTGTATGAAATGCTGGTGACAGGAAATGGTAGATTTTGTTTAAGGACTTCCTTGACAAAATAAACAATGACAATTTTATAGTTACAATTTAAATTTTATAGGTACCTGGATCTGAAAATATCTAGGAACCCAAATTCAGTACCTTTACCATACAATGTATGACAATTATCTCCCTAACTTGAGTAATTCTCTCCCCCAAGAGTTCTATAGCCCTTTGAGGAGGTAGACTGCAATCATTCATACCAGATCTTGGGGTATTCCTGCACAGGAGCAGAGTTAAGCACTTTCCAAAGGACTGATGTTACACACCATACATGCACTCCCTTGTTAGGCTGCTTACGACAATCGTCATACATGGCATGATCAGAAAATACAGTGGATTTTTAAGAAAAAAAATTATTTCTTACAATTTTATTTATTTCTGTTATTTCTTGGGGTATTTTGTCCCAGCAATAACAAAAGGGTTTAAGGTATCCCTATTAATCCTAGAGAATTTCTTACAGTTTTCATTTTCACAGCTGCTTGCTTTTCTGCTGCAAAGGTGAAGTATATGGGATATTTAAATTTATTCCAGCCATTTGACTTGGCAAACCATGCTACTGGGACAGAAGTGTACATAGATTATTTCATATGCAAAGTATCTTTCCGAGAAATGTTTTACTTTGATATTTAATATCAGATTTTAATGTTAATAGTCAATGAGTATATCAAATAAGGCCTCTGCACTACTGAAATAAATATGATATACATTTTTTCAGTCCATCTCCTACAAAGACTGTACATAGCTAGGACCCAATATTGCCAAATATTGTCTTAGAGCTCACTTAGCCACCTATACATGTGGATTTAAAATTATATTCAGCGAAGAAGTAAAATAGGCTCTGGTCAATCTTTCAAGATAGAGGCCTTGAGCGGTCATGAATTTTATTAGTACAAGTAAATTCATTCATCCTTACTGTCTCCTTATTCATCCTTATATCACACATATTGTGAAAAGTCTTGGTTACAAGCATATTTGAGAATTAAACTGGAGAGAGAACAGCAGGGAAGAAGGGTGCCTTGGCTTGGGGCAGAGAAGTCAGGGGTCTTTGAAAGCTCAGAGCTGAAATCAACCAGGAGCTGTCTGAGACTAGGGAAAGACCCATTCACTAGCCATGCACAAGTCATCTTGTGGCATATGGCACAGCAAAAGACTGATTGAAGTTCAGACTCTGTGTTATTTATTTATTTGTTTGTTTATTTGTTTTTTACACTAGGTACTGAACCTAAGGCCTTCTCAGTGGGCCACATGCCTAGCCCTTTTATTCTGATTTGTTTGTTTTTGAGGTGGAGCCTTCTAAGTTTCCAAAGAGAAGCTGGATCACATGATACTCACGCCTCAGCCGCCCACACTGTGGGGCTGACAGGTCTGTGCCATGGAACAGGCCTAAACCACATTTCGAGAGGCTCCTTGAACGGTGAAAATAAATGTACTACTTTCATAAACATTAGCATCTTATAGACTAAGCTCTGATGACTTCTTTGTCATTTCCTCGCAAGTCTGACTAAGTCTGGGCCAGAGTGACCCAGAGGTGATTCTAGTACTTCAGTACTGGAATATACAAGGGACAAGGCGAGCTGTGAACCTTAGGAAAGAAAAAAGCAAGTTGTGACCAACATCATTTTAGTAGAGGAAGTACGGAAGGAAGGTGATAATGAAAAGGGAAATGCCCTTCTGACCTCCTGGTTCTTCCCTGTGCCCGGGCCTCTGACTCAGCTGCCTAACCCTCCTGCCCCGCGCACTACTTCTGCAAGAGCAGGCGGGTCTAATCGCAGCAGCATTGAGCTGAGCAGGGGAGACTCGTCACACACTGGACAGGGGAGAAGCAGCACCCACAGAGGCCTGAGGTTGGCCTGAGGCTTTTGCCCAGGTTCTCTTTAACCTGCCAATTACATCGGCACTCCCCATTTTTCGATGCTGTGAGCACCAAAGAGCATGACAACCCACGCTGCACTTTCAGGGTCGGCCCAGGACCTGCTCCTCCATTGTGCTTTGCTGCAGGTCGTCTGTCCCCTTACCAGGGAGAAAGTTGTTTGAAGGTGTGGTAATGTCCCCTCTGCCCGTGCACCTGCCCCCACTTCTTTCCTTTTTGGCTGTAATGACAGATGAACCCTGACTTTGTTTGGAGCTCCATCCCTAACCCTTCTGTGTTTGATTTGGGTTTTCTGTTTTTGTTTTTAGAAAATAGATGAATGCTTGGCTTACAAACACATACCCCTGACTTTGGTCCTCGGCTGATTTTTCACACAAGGTCGGTGTTGGTGTCCGTCCGGTTTCTTCAGCGGAATCACGCTCGTTATTTCCTCTACAATTTTCAGGGACCGCACGACTCCTCTGGACTGGGCTTGCTGTGCGGTACTGCCCGGGCAGCAGCCACTGCAGCCCAGCGTGGGTCTTGGAAACCCTCAGCGTCTGCACTGAAGCAAGGAGCCCTCTGCTGAGCTGTGCTACACAAAGAAGAAAATTATTAAAATGGTAATAAACAGGCGTGTTCTCAGAGAGTGCTAACAGGGCCCGAGATTTTGCAAAGAAGCAGATGGGCTAAAAGTCTTTTCCCGATCTGGAATTAACAAATTCAACTTTCTGATTATGCTAATCAGCAGAGTTTAGCAGACAACATATGTGTTTGGATTCAGTATATTTTTTATTTACAAGTGAAACTAAATTTAATTTCTCCTTTCCACTTTCTGAGGCCACTTTTGTATATTTTAAAAATTCCTTTGGGGACCTGGATGAAGCATTGGGCACTGTCTCTGATAGAAGGCTCATGTCCATAGGAGTTTCACACCACTATCAAGTTAGAATAAACACATTTATTGAACTCATACCTTTGAAAAATCACACCATACAATCAATTCTCCTGCCCCCCTACACAGTGCTTATTCTTCAGTCCAAAATGTAGAAAATGTTTTATCAACCACCACCCTTACTGTAAAAAGTAGGTGTCTTGTATTTGTGTGGCACTCGGTGGTTTATTAAGCTTTTCTTACTCATTATTTTATCCTAATATTCATTAGCTTACATAGAAGGGCTGGCACAAGATCTTTGCTGTAGCATTCTAAGTCAGTAAGATGAAGAAGGGACTGTGAAGAAGTCCTAAGGTCCTTGGGCTGTTACATTCCTCAGAAGATACCAAATCTCCTGAGGAAGAAGCCTCCCAGTTTTGAGGTCAGGCCTGTCACCATCAACATCAACTAGTTAACTGGGCATATCATTACAAGTACATCATTGCTGGTTAGAATTGATCCCTGATCCAGCCAGATACTAAGAGTTAGCGTCCTTATGTGGGCCAATGACTGCCTCCTGAGTCTTTCTCATAGTAATTGTTGGCTCAGTGAGAGGAGCCTTCTAAATACAAAATCTATGCAAATTATGAGCCTTCTCTCTTTCCTCCTGTCTTTCAACTAGTCAGTAAGGTTTTCAAAAGTCCTATGAAAATACACTGATCATACCTGCAACTTTCTAACGTGACTGCTTATGAATGCAAGGTAATTCCAGGCACTACCCAGTACCCAGAGATGCGTGGAGGATGTTTTTTCTCAGGAGAGCCAGCATGGGAGAGCAAACTACTTTCCTTGTGTTCAAGATTTAGCACAGGAAGAGGATTAAAAGTGGACTTTGAGCCAGGGAGATAGCTTGGGGTCTGAGTACCTGCCTGGCAAGTGAAAGGACAGGGGTTCGATCCCCTGTATCACATGCTGTGCTAACCCTGTGGTGCCAGCCACTGAAACTGGGCATGGTGGCACGTGCCTATAATCCCCAGGCTGGGAAGTCTAAGCTACATAGTGAGACCCTGTATCAAATAAATAAATCTTTAAAAAAGAACATAGATTGAGAAAATGGATAGTCTGGACAGGGAGATCAGAAATGATATGGACTTCTGAAAAAATGGAAAAGGACAAGGCGAGTTCACTGATGACAGACCAGTGGTGTGCAGGGATGGATAGGACAGTACAGGCAATAGGTCACTGTCTTATGAACTTTTCCAACAAAGCTGATTCACTAAATGCCCTTCTGCTTTTTATGACTTTCACAATCATGCTATTCTAAACTACTTCTGTGCTCAAGAACTTAATCCCTAAAACATAATTTGTCACCCTAAATTCTGTTACCATACAATGTAAGCTCCAAAGGAGCATATTTTTATTGCCTGTCCTTCATATGAGTGGCGTTCTTATATGCTAGCTGTGGTAGTTAATCTTGATTGTCAACTTGACTGGCTCGCAAGTTTCCTGGGGGAGTAGTTAAGTATCCACCCGGGTACGTCTGGGTGAGTCACTAAGGTGTAACTTTGAGGACCATGTCTCATTCCTGCCCCTTCATCATCTGTGTTCTCTTTCCCAGGCACCATGAAGGGAGAACCTTTGCTCCACTATCATCTTCTGCTATAATGTTCTTGACTTGGGTCCAGTCAATGGTAGACTCAACCCTCTAAATTCTTCCTTTCTTCACTTTGTATCTAGTATTTTGTCCTAACAGTAAACTTAGACTATGCAGAAAAGTTGCTCCAAGAAACTAGGATGTGTGTGTGTGTGTGTGTGTGTGTGTGTGTGTGTGCGCACGTGTGCACATGCACATGGAGATTAAGTTTGAAGGATTTCAGAGTCGTGGAAACAGCATGCACAGAGTTCTTGTCCCCAAATCCCATGGAAAACATGCATTTTTATTAAAGAGAAGACCTAAAAGAAACGACCGCTCAGTAAAAAATGGTGATGCAATGGAACTTCAGCTGCTCTAGACTTGTAGTTCTATAGTCATTTTGAACTTTGATCACATTCAAAATGTGAAGCAATGAGACAATGCTAACAGGAAGGACTAATATTTTTGTTTAGTACACATAAATTTTAGTTCAAAGATGAATTGCTTTTATGAATTTATCTTCACTAAAATACAAAGAAACAAGCTTTTAAAAATGTTTTCTGAAGATCAGCACATTGAAATTGCAAAGAAAGGAATTAATTGTGGCTGCAACAAAATATAATGAAATGGATATTGCCTAGTAAAGAAATCTTATTTTGAAGAAGAAAACTCCAGGAGGAATGACAAAGATGATGGTCTTCTATGGACAGAAAAACAATTACATACATACATATTTGAATACTTTGATTATCTTCAGCAAAAATTAGATTCCTTTATTAATCAGCTACTAAAATAATAAGAAAGATTATTTTCATGCAGCCATTTCTGTGAATTTTGAAGAAAAGCAACATGTTTGATATTTTAATAAAAGCTAAATTATAATACTGTGGATCATAATGAATTATAATTATAATGTTATATAGTAAGATTATTTAGTGAAATTTTTCCTACAGATATATTCAAAAGCTGTGAGAATCAAACTGGGGGAAAAAAGACCTAAGAGCTGGCCAGATTAGCATATTAAAGTGCCAGTTTAGGCAGATGCAGGGGTTGGAGGTTCCATCTCAGCCCTGCCATGCCAGCCCTGCCAGGGGGCGAGCTGAGACTGCGACTGAGACTGGGTGTGCTGGGGGCAGGCACCTATAATCCTCGCACTTGGGAAGCTGAACACAAGTGGGTGTACTGAGACCCTGTAGACCCTATAGACCCTGCACTAAATAATGAAAAAAGACCTAGATTGCTCTTTAATTTCTTAAATTTAATGTATAATAGAGGTTTATAAACTGATTTCTAAATTTATTACTTATTCACTTTTGCTGTATCTCAAGTAAAAAGAACTTCTAAAATTAAAATTAATTAAAAATATTCTTAAACTATTAGTGACTATAAATGAACATACTCTTTTCTGGATATCAATGTGTAGAATTCAGTTTATCAAAGTCTGAAACAAATTGGCAGAGGTTAATGCTTAAAAGCAGACATTGTAACTTTATGATTCATGTGACAAATTGATTTCCACACATTATGCCATTTGTAGGTAACTTTTATTAATATTTATTTCTTTACACATATCTTAAAGACTTCCATAACCTTTCTCATATATTTTCCAAAGCTATATTTATTTTTTAATGTATTGAGTATTTAGTTAGGTTTTTATTAAGAAATTTAGAACACTAATTTATGAGGGTAAATTCCATTTGTCAGAAAAAAACAGACCAGGGTAGCCCGGAGCTGAGGAACAGCTTTGATTTTTGCTAAAATCTGTGAGTCCACCACTTTCTGATCCACTTTGCGCTGCTCTGAAATCTGGTATCTCTCTTTCTTGGTGTCTGGGTTTCCACAGCTGCTTCTTCTTCTTGAAGTAAACATCAGTGAGGTGTTTGGGGATTTTCACTTTGCTGATATCAGTTTTTGTAGAGGTGGCAATGACAAATTTCTGGTGTGTTCTTTGTAGAGGAACATGATTAGGGCAAAGAGGCCCAGTCACAAGTAGCAAGCTGCTGGCCATCTGCTTCAGGAAGACCACACTTTTGCATCTGTGACACACAGTGAGGATGATCAAGATGGTGCCAGGAGTGATGCTAGCTCGAAGTTTCCTCACATGCTGACTGAAGGGTTTCTTGCCGTGGCCCGAGAGCTTTCAGGGCACATCTTCAGTACGATAGTATCTAGACATTTTTCAAAGCTTAACCACCCATGTACCTCCATTCTTGTCTCCACCGACTGACTGATTTTGTGATCATAGCAAAAACTTTCTCCTTTTCTTCTCAACCTTTGATTTAGCAGCTATGTACTTTCTCTTGTACAAAGCCTTTCTGGAATACATAGCAGATAGGGAAATATCTACCAATTCCTCTAACCAGGACAGGGTTTTGGTTGCAGTGAGGCTGCTCCTTCTTGGACTTTTCTTTTGCCTTCTTCACCTTACTCGTTTTACCACTACCACTGGCAGAAGACTTCTGGGCTTCAGATTTCTTCTCTATAGTGTCTGACTTCTCAGTTTTTTCACCAGCCATCTTGCAAGATGGGAAAAGAGAACTAAATTTCTGACTTCTGGTCTATAAGCAATGAATCCAAAACTGTATTTATCAACTTAATTTGTGTGTATGAGAGTAGGTACAAACAGGTGTGGTGTGCATGTCTGTAATCCCAGCACTTGGGAGGCTGAGACACAAAAAGCGTTAAAAGGTCAAGGTCAGCCTGGGCTACAAAGTCAGGTCAAGGCCAGCTTGAACAGAATAGCAACACTCTATCTCAAAGAGGACAGAGAGAGAGAGAGAGAGAGAGAGAGAGAATACTTATATATAATATACACAATAGCTATCTAGTATGCATTATATATAATGTAAATATGGTGCCAGTTCATTTATTTTCATATGCTCCACAGCATGAATGTGTGTTTTTATAGGCATTCTCCTCCTGGGAGTGAATATTTGTTTCCAATGTTTGTGGCAGCTATGGACATTCTTGCTCATGTCTCCCTAGGCATGTATCCACATCTACCAGTGGATCAACAGCATCAGAAGTTTTCTTTTTAAAAAAGTCTTGACTAGACATACCATATTATCCTTCTTCAAAATCCTGTACAAAGTCATATTCTCACAAACAATCAGTGTAAGATCTCATTACAATCCTCAGCAAAATTGGCAACTGTTATAGATGTAGTGTCTGCATATTTGAATGCAAGATGCTGGATGACTGTGGTTTGATGTCACTCCTTTGGTTCCTAGTGAGGCTGACTATTTTTCACATTGTTTGTGTGTGAATTTATCTTTTACTGCCCTTATTCTGTTTATCTCACTGTTTCTCTGTGTCTTCTAATCATGACAACATTTTTTCCCCTTTATTTGTAGGGAAGGGTATACAGAGTATTCAGGGTCTCATTACTAGATCAAACTCATAGTGATTCTTCTGTTTACATTCTCACAAGTGCTGGGATTATAGGCTCATGCCACTATGCCCAGTTGAAACTGCTGACTCCGTGTGCCCCAGGGGCGGGCTGGCACAGCAGGCCTGGGAATCGAACCACTGGCTCCTGTACCTGCTTACAGGTGCTTTAATCTGCTGAGCTAATTGGCCAGCCCTATGACAATATTCTTAATACATAACTGTTCAGATCTGTAGTTTTCAACCTTATGGTTGTTCTGCTTACCAAGGACTAGTAACATTTAAACATAAGAATAATTTATTTTAGGTTAATAATATATTTCTAGGAATTAGTCATTTTGCAACTTTTCTCAGACATATTTACTACTGGATTTAGTATAAATCTTTATTTTTTTCTGTTTAAAATTATTACAGCCTCTTGTTAAGAAAATGTTGAGAAATCCTCATTAACACAATTTTTTAATGATACAGAAAAAATTTCCATGTTGGGATACAAAAATAATTCAAATACAAAAAATTCTGAAGAATCTAAATGTATGTATTTGTGGAAAAACCCTCATTATGTAGATCATGTCCACAAAATCTAAACTTTTTATTCTGACCTATAGGTGTTACTTCTGTGACCTTATTTCTTCCAAAGCTCCCCTTTCTCATGTTGAGGAAGTCAGTCATGTTGAGCTGTGTCCCTGTCCCTGCCCCTGTCCACCTCTTCCTCCTCCCCGCTTGCTCCCCATCTTCCTTTGTCAGATGTTCATTGCTACATTTGGGGTGTTCAGACCATAGTCGTCTGGAAAAAGAGCAAAAATATGACAAGGGTGCAGTGGAGGAATGCAGAACTGAGACAGATCAGGGAACAGGTCCTGAGAGGAAGGCACCAGGGACCAGCTCTAGTTCCCAAGGTCACCACATCATGATCCACCTGGACACACTCAAAAGTGTACTATGCTAATGCCCTAGGTGGTTCCCAAGTTAACAAAGTTCACAATTCAAATGAGTTATCACACCCTTTCTAAGTATTTCTGAATTTTTGTTATGACCAGATACTATCTTGCTTACCTTTTAACCTTCTTACTACCCATCCCATTATAACAGGAAGAGGGTCAGGTATATTGCTAGATTTAGAAAATAATATTAGACACCAGCTAGGTCAAATTTATTTATTTAGAGGATGACACATATTTCTCACATTAAATATATTAAAATCCATACAGAGCTAGGAAAGTGCTACATTGTATACAAGTGACAATGGCATTAATAATTACCGCAATTCAATTTATTTTTTTTCATAAATTTATTGAGAAACAAATAGCAATGAGACAGTTTCAAACAAAACTGGTAGGACAGTTTCAATAATTAACACATTGTATACATTCTTCCTAGAGGTTAATTGCTGTACAAGATGCA
>NW_004524688.1:680826-683263 GCF_000260255.1 Octodon degus
AGCTGTTTCTTTATTTCAGAAGCTGTTGATTCATTGCTTTCAGATGTGAGATTCTCAATTTTTTCTGTGTTAGTGTCCTCTGCACTTTTTCTGGGTGGGGTTGGGTTCTGAGGTTGCATTTTGTTCCTTCTTGTCATTTTGTGTAGCACTGTCTTCTGACTTTTGTTGTAGATCTTCATTGTAGTTATAACCTTAGCATGTACAGGTGCAGACCTACAAAGTTTGAATTTATCCAGCTGTGCCTGGCTTGGGTCAGGCTGCTGTGCTCAGCTCCTTCGTGCTGCTGCCCTTGAGGGTGAACCTCTTGTGCCCCTCTTTCAAGATGTTTTGCTCCTGGACTGGCTGGGTGGTTCTATCCTCTACACTCTCTGCAGGGATTGCAGACACAGGGTTACACTCCATGCATGTATGCCAGTCCTGAGCTGAGCCTTGAGGGGACAATGTGGAGTAGGGGGGAGAGGCAACTCTCCCACACACTCACTGGGTCTGGGGGTTCCCGTAATGCGGCTGAAATTGCTACTTGGTGGGCGGGGTGGGTTAGGTGCTGTGGAGTGGTGGGGGGCATCCCAAGGGGATGGAGGAGGCTCTCACCCACACTGCACCTGGGCTAGGACCAGTAGTAGGTCCCGCCAGAGCAGGGTAGCAGGAAGCTCTCACACACACTCTCTGGACCTGGTGTAGGACTGTGCCTGGGTGTTCCCGGAATGCGGCAGAAATTCCAACTCTGCAGGCGGGGTGGGGGAGGTGCTGCGGAGTAGTGGGGGGCATCCCAAGGGCGTGGAAGAGGGTCTCACCCATGCTGCCTCTGGGCTGGGACCAGTAGTCTGTCCCGTTTGTGCAGGGTAGCCAGAAGCTCTCCCACACACTCACCGGGCCTGGGCTAGGACTGGGTCTGGGGGTTCCCAGAACGTGGCAGAAATTGCTATTCAATTTAATTCAATTCTTATATTTTAATTGTTAGGCATTAGCTTTTGAATTGAAGATGATTTTTTGCTACCACATTAATTGAAGGATGTTGGAATTACAGATCTTATAATTTTTTTTTAAATACTGAAAGATGGAGTAGAAATACAGTTGCCAGATCATAGTATCAGCTGACCAGAGGTCTCCTTACCAAACAGTGACACATATGTAGGAGCTACTCAGATGTTAGGGAAGGGTCTATAGGCTGTTCAGGGTCTCACTACTAGATCGGACTCATGATGATTTGCCTGTTTAAAGCCTCCCAAGAGCTACGATTACAGGAGTGCATCACCACACCCCCAGTCTAAAGTCACAGTAATTGGATGAATAATGCTCATTTGGTTTTTCTGGCTCAATCTAAAATGTACATGCTATAAGAAATCTGAGAACAAAATTGTCTTAAAGGCAGCTTTCTACTCATGCTGGAAAAGATACCATTCAATACAGAGGCCTGGGGCATGGTCAGTGGATCAGATCTTCACAGATAATTTTGAGCACTAGTAATGAATGCAACTGCAAGTGCTGGTCACGGTCAGTTCAGATGACTGTAATAAATTACCATAACTTACATGGTTTACCAACAATAGAAATTAATTTTGTACAGTTTTTCAAGTTGAAAGGTCCAAGATTACAATGTCAATAGATTCAGTGTCTGTTGATTACTGTCCTCTGGATCATAGATTGCACATTTTTCAAAGTATCTTCAAATGGTGGAAGGGGTGAGGGAGCTCTCTTGGATCCCATAAACAAGACTTAGTCCTCCCAAATGCCCCATGTTTCAACACCACAAGATTGGCGATTAGATTTTAACATATGTATTTAGTGGGGACTCACTCATTCAAACCACAGCAGTGCTGTCATTACATGTGGATTCTTAGGTACTTTTAGAATATGAAAAGAAATACTTTCTTGCTTTCAGGGGTGCAAATTAATGCATTAATGATATGAATATAATATGTTGTAGAAGAAAACTTCCTTTTTCAGAGTCTAATTCAAAAGGCTCATAATTTAGAGTGCATGAGTTGGCTCATATCTGCAAACAGTTTGTTCCAGATGTAACTAATTAGTAGTAGAAACACATTGGTTGGGGGTTGTTTATAACACTTAGGAAAAGTGTAATTAACAAGGAAACTACAAATGTAAGGCTCCGTTCCAGGAAAGGTGAAAATTGGGTGAGCAGTGTCTCATCCTGAGTATCCCAGAGACCTCTTCTGGGAATGTGTATTATTATCATTACTGCATTTTAGTGCTAGCGTATAAGTGTTTTTGTGGTGCCTATACTTTTATATCTAAAGTGACATAATATTTATTTAGCATTACTCATTTATTAACAAGGAAACAATTTGGAGCAGTTGAGGAAAGATCGCTTTCTTTTTTTATGCTAACTAGAAGTCATGACTTCTTCTTCTTCTTCTTCTTCTTCTTCTTCTTCTTCTTCTTCTTCTTCTTCTTCTTCTTCTTCTTCTTCTTCTTC
>NW_004524688.1:683852-703875 GCF_000260255.1 Octodon degus
CCCCAGTTCATCTCATTTCATGATACGCTATCATCTATCAATATTGTCTACCTTAGAAAGATGCCATAAAGTTGATAGATTAAGTCATACAGTTTTATCACATGTCAACAGAGTACAGAGATACTCATTGCCACTCTCAACTCGAAGAATTCTGCAGAGCAAGGCTATGTTTCCTCCATAAGAGCCTCCCCTTCATATTTCAGCATCCCTCAGTACATGAAACCAATTTTGCTCTAGGGAATCTCATTGCCAATAACCTTCTAGACCAATGTCCATCTGCAGGTGGAATCTAGATGGATGCATGATCTTCTCGGCAGAGTTCCTTCACAGCTTTTCTCTCTGTCTCATGAACCTACATCAGCCCAGAAATTACAGCTGGTAGAATCAGTGAAGGAGTGAATAGACAAAGTGCTCTCTGCTCAATGTATTAGAAACTAATATCTCACAAAAGAAAATATTGTCAGCTAACACAGAGACTAAAAAGCTTAGATGTATCATGAAGTAGAATGAATTTTTGTTTTCTAATGAACAGCTAAGTATTTTGGGTTGTACACACAAGTGACTAAAAAGAAATTCTTACATGAACCCCTTTCCCACCTTCAGGAATAAGTATGGCTGTATGGCATGCTTAGGGCTTTAGCCAGGGCTGCAGTTCTGTGATTATCATTTCAAAGTACTTTTTCTTTTTTTTTTTTTTTGTACTTTTTCTTTTGCATGCAAAGAATCATGTAAAATTCTGAACAAGCTTGTTCTATTACCTATTCTAAAATTTTAAAGTAATAAAGTGAAAATATTTAGTATGTTGTTTTAGCCAATTGTGTTTTTGAAAAGAAAAATAAAGCCTCTGCATGGAGACAATTACTGTAAAATTAAGTGAGACAGATATTATATTATTTCACTGTGCAGTTTAAAGCTACATATTGAAAGTTATGGCCCATTAATGTAAATTATTTTGCAGTAAAAATATCTAATTATCTCTTCTAGGTAACAAATATAAATGTAAATGTCTCAACCTAATCATCATAACCTGCCAGGAGAGAAACTGCATGATTAGGAGCCCAGAATGTACCCCAAAGTTGAATTGTGTGAGAAATTTACCCACTGGGTCTCTAGTGTGTCATTTCTGGGTGCCTCCTTTCTAGAACAAAGAAAAAAGTATATATTGGATTTTACTGTGCTGAAATTACATTTTTATAAAAGCAATTATTTGATGTGGTAAATGATGGTAGTGATTATGTTTTAAATTTGCAATTGTCATGGTTCTCAGTAAAGCACATCCTCAAAAGTGTGTATATAAATTAATTTCAAGAAATTTTTCACCCAGTAATTTCATGTCAGAATTGTTAACCTGTCTATAGTTAAAGGCAAATAAAATATCACTATTTCAGATTTAAAATACTCAATGACAGTTTTATCACACAAGTAAGAATCCTTAGACTTGGACATTGCTACTTGCCACAGTATTGTATGCATAACATTTTCAGACAAAGAACTCTGATTTTTTTCTGCTTATATTATCTAAGTTCTCTTTTTTATCTTTATTTATTTATGTATTTACTTTTTGTATTTTAGGGAACGATCTACAGGGTGTTCAGGGTCTCACTGCTAGATCAGACTCATAGTGATCTGCCTGTTTACAGCCTCCCAAGAGCTGGGATTACAAGCAGACACCACCACTCCCAGTCTCAATTGCAATCTCAGCATGGCCCGGGGGTAGGGCCAGCACGGCAGGCCCAGGGATTGAACCCCTGGGCCCTGTGCCTGCTTGCAGGTGCTTTAATCTGCTGAGCTGTTTGGCCAGCCCTAAGCTCTCTTATTGTCATTGCAACAGCAAAACCTCAGGTCAGGTAGACCAATATCTGAGTTTGCAGTCATGATTTCAAATGTTCCATTTGGTTATAAGAATCTTTGGTTGCTGCCAATCTTTGGTTGCTGCCAAGGCCCTGCAATGATGAAAACAGAGAAATTCATCTTATATGAGTACATAGAAGAGATAAAGCACTTCATCACTCCTTCCTCTAGTTTGTGGTGACTCTAGGAATCATTAATTGAGAAACATAAAGTTAGCATAAATTTTTACAAAATTGTGCTTTCAGAAGTTTCCAGTGCCTTCAGTTTAACGAGAGGATGGGATTGGCTCATGGTAGGGCTTTCAATAATTTGAGTTCCTTTTTGGCAGAAAGAAGAATGGCTTTCTTGGTGACTCAAAAGAGCAGGAATTTATTTCCATCCAAGAGATAGAAAAAAAACAAAAAACAAAAAAAAAACAACTTCATTTAATCAGCTTACTCCAAGAGGAAAGTCACACAGCATGGTCTCATAAAACTAGACTATATTTGGTAGAAACATTGTGGTTTGAGACACACCATATACTTAGTACATACATTTTTGCCACTCCTAATTGTAGCTCCTACCACTGAGATAATTAATTTGCTTTCTGTTATTTCTTCCATTACTGCACTGCATCCTGTGTGATTCTTCATGGAATGTGCAGAGCTAGTAGACCTGACATGCTTGCCTTTTGGTTAGAAACCCATCTCTCCAATATTGGATTATAGCCAATGTGGCCACAACTGGGCCAGAGCATAGAGACATAGAAATCTTAATTCTTTCAAAGAGGGCTGAGCAAAATAGTCACAAATACTACTGAAATTTTAAAGTATTCATATTTCTGGCATGCTAAACATTTTCCCAAAAGATTTCTAAGCTCTCAGTATCTTTACTTGACTTCTGGATAACTTGATAACAATTTTAACCAACATCTCCAGATTTTCTAACTTACTTCATATCCATGCATATTCTTCAACATTGCAATAATTTAAAAAGGTACCTGAACAGGTTGTATCTTCCCACAGCTCTCACTTATTGACGTGCTATCTTTGCTTAGAAAGACTTTCTTCAGATCTTCTCCTGGAGAATGTCTGCTCAACTTTTAAGACTCCAATTAAATACCATAACAAGCATGTCTTGTCCAACTTCTTTTCTTCCTTGTTTTTGTAGTTTTCTCATGAGAAGTCCTTGCTTTCCTTTGATCTAGTGTTCAGTGGAAGTTTTCCCCATGTTGTGACCTCAGGGCTGAAAGATGATCTTTTTTTTAAATTTTATTTTATTGAGTAACAAATAGCAGTGAGACAGTTTCAAAACTGATTAATAGGACAGTTTCAATAATTAATACATTGTACATTGTTATCTTCTTAGTGGTTATCCATAGTACAAGATGCAGACAGGATATCCTGTCCAAACACTATTAGGACAAATCTGAAAGATGATCTTAATCCAGCCATACTTTTAGTCTCTTAGTCACATGTTTCAATCAAGAGCAGTCATGTGATCCATTCACTGCCTGGAGCTTCTAACCAGCAGGGTCAATTTTATACAGTTATTAGGGGGAAAAATGCTTCTTTGTGTAATAAAACTGAAAACTGGTAAAATCTACATCCGGAGTTTTTTGTATCACTATTTCCCATTGTATTAGGATAATAAGAAAATGAAGGACTAACAAAGGTGTCATTACAGCTGACAAGAGGAAGATTTGCAGCTGGATCAAACTGAAACTGAATGTAAACTATGTGCTATCTATAGCTGTAACTATCACAAACCAGGCTAATGCAAGCGCTTAGATTTCCTTAAGAAATAAAAACTGTGCTATTAAAGTAGAAATTTAGTGTGTTTTCATCAAAATTGACAAATTAAGTAATGAAAAATACTTTTATGAAGAACACATCTAGGGAAACAAAAACAGCTAGGGGAGATAGCTCAGCGACATAAGAACCTGACTGGCAAGGACAAGGTCCTGAGTTTGATCCCCAGTACCAAAAAGAAAAGAGCCAAAATACATAAACTCTCTCTCAGTTGTCACAGTGTATTGCATAGTTTGATTATCTCTGGACTGTGAGCTGTTGAAAAGCAAGGATACTTCTCTTTGTTATGGTATGAGTGGTGCCTGATTCACTGATTTACTGTACAGTGAATTACTGCATTATTAAACATTTTCGGAACAAATGGAAAGGACAGATAAAGTTTCAGCCATCTCATTAGTAATTCTATTTTGTAAATTACTAAGTGGGTTTTAATTTTTAAAAAAAGATTGAATTTTCCTTAAAAGCCAGAATTTTTTTTTAATCTTTTTCTCTAACTTTGTTATCCTCTTTTCTAAGTTCTTTTACAGAAAAGAATCCAGTGAATGTAACAGTGTACTTCCTCAATAGAACCTAAGAATCACTTTTTAAAACTTCATTCTCTAGATCTTATTTTGGTGGTTCAACAGCAGTGAACAATTTAATAGAGAAAGAAATGAGGTTGATGAGAGAATCAGGGTCTGGATCGCAGAGGGTCTCAATTTCTATGCAAAACAGTTCAGATTTGATTGTGTTGGCAATTTGGAGCCAGTGAGCAGTGACGCTACATGATTCTCTTTGGGGAGGGATCACTTGAGGCAGGTTTGGGATGTGAGCAAAGGCTAGGAGGTCTCTGGTGGAGAGAATACATATGTGCCAGATTGGGGGCGGACAGACCTAAGAACGGAAGCAGTGGCCGGGAATGAGAAAGATGAGCAGCCAAACCTGGGGCTGAGTGTAGGGGAGGAGAGATGAATCAAAGGCAGCCCAGATTTCGTCAGAATAACAATCATTTACTGAAACAAAAATAAAATGAATGAGAGAGTATTCTTATGAAAAACTGTGGTTAATGTTTATATTATTAAAATATTCATTACATTAAATCTCATTAGCTTTAATCCCCTAGAAATACTCCTTTTTGTTTTGAACACACTTATCTTACTATAATTACATTTTCTTTCTTTTTTAATGTATTTGGTTGCTGCAGGGCCTTACTACGCAGCTCGGACTCATGGTGATCCTCCTGCTTTTAGCCTCCTCAGTGCTGGAATTACAGGGGTGCACCACTGCACCCAGACTCTGGCCATCTTACCCTGCCCTGGGGTACAAGGGATTGAATCACAGCTCCTGCACTTGCCTAAGCTTGCCTAAGCAGGTGTTTTAATCTGCTGAGCTATCTTGCCAGCCCATCTTCCATTTTCTGAAGCATTTGTGAGTCCTCTTTTCTTAATGCGAGCTTTGCTATTTTGGTTGCTTTGATGTCCTCAATTGATTCAAACTATTTACTTTTTGTACTCATTCCAACTTTTGGGGACAAGCCACAAGTTGTACAGTACAAGACCCAGCGAATACGGTGGAGGAAGGCACAGTGTTTTATAAGCCTGCCTTTCTGCTGGATGGCATTCAGTAGCTTCATTCACTGTATTATTTATCAAACCCTGTAAAGATATAAAAAAGACTTTCAGAACTGCTTCAGAAAATGACAAGAACCATGTGATAAGTTTGTTCAAAGAGAGGAAGAGTACTGCTAGGGTAATGTGTCTTTGTAAGTAGATCTAGAAAAAATAACTGATACTGGATGTGGTATTTTTTTAAAGAAACAAGGGGAATAACTGGCAAAATCAAGCCTCAGGGCTTCATCGCTCTTTGTTCTGGTGGACTATCATCAGTGGGGCCTGCAACACTCACTCTTTTGCCCTTCAGGGTCCTGCCCCTCCCTTCCTGGAAAGGCAGGGAGGCTCCCTCTGAGCTTGGGCCTAGGAGGTTTTGGAGGCAGTGTGGTGTTCTTTGTGGGCTTCAGGGTGGCTGGTATATGTAGATTGTGAAAACCAGGCATGCTGACTATATTTCACTTTAAATTATTCTTGCATGGATTTGAAAGAAGCTGAAAGAATATAAGCATTTTATTTATGAGAACCAACACTAAAAAGTACTTAATTTAAAACAAGTCTCTATCATTTTATCTAGTTACAGCTACTTAGTACTGAAAGGAAGTGACAGACAGACAGACAGCCTGCAAGGATCCCTTCAGCAATGACGAACCAGTGAGACATAAACCAGGCACTGCTTTTGATTGCTTGTTTTTGATTTCTTTCCCTTTCCACCAATAGATGTCCCTGTAGCAAATAAGAGTTTTGAAAGAGGTCCAGGAGTATAATTAAGTGAGTCAATACAAATGCCAGGATTCAAACACTGCCAGTTTTATGTAATTTAATTAATACTGTGGAGAGGGGAAAAATGCTTGCTTGTGCAGGACTTTGTGAAATAAAGAGCTGCTGATGAAAGGCGTCACTCTGCAGAAGCCAGAGAAGCAGAATTGCTCTATAGATGGCTCTGTTCGATTAGGAAGAACAACCCAATGCAGAATCTTGTGTATTATTTCATATCTGACATCTTGCAAATCTGTGTAATGTTGGTATTCATAGAAATTCCAATCGTACATCAATTGTCCCTTGCAGGTATCCATCCCTGTCTTACCAGATACCCTCTGTGGATGCTGTGATGGGATGCAGTACTGTTTAGTTGCCCAGGCACTGCATGAAGTGAGGAATCTTTGCTTCAGGGTGAGAATGGGGAAAAGGTTCTGGAGTGAAAGAGTTATTTACTTCCTTAAAAATACCAACAGGCCAACATTGTTGAGTGCTTGGATTTTTATTATTATTATTCAGCAAAGGCATCTTGGTAAACACATATTTCAGCTTTCTTAGGGAAGGCATGGGTACAGCTGTAGAGTACTACTCAAAATCAATTTTCATAGTGACTGTGGATATAGCTTCCAGCTCCCTAAATGAAAATCAGGCAACATGAAAAGGGAAAGAAAGGCTGTGATCAGCAAAACACTCAAATACCATCCTGATGTCTCAGGTGGCTCCTCATTTACAGTTTATGGATTTTAAATGAGGAAAAATGATTTGAAATTTCAAAGAGATTTGAGTTTTAAGTTTGTCTTTACTTAAACTGTTCTTTTCTTTTTTCTTTGTGCTTCACAGTTCTTTTCCCAACTTTTATCCCAGATGTAGACTAAATACTGTACTCTGTTTTATAAATGAAAGCCAGGGTGATAGGCAAGAAAAAAATAAAAGGATGCAAAATACTTGAGAAGCAGTAGTGTGGCAAGCCACCTATGGATACCCTCATATTTTTTTCACTCCGAATACCCAGAGCTAAGGTCATTTCACTCGAATATGCTCTGAACTAGGTGATATAATCAGATTACTGGCTTCAGTTAGAATACAGATTCAATATAACCAAGTAAAATAGTGGGGGAATAGATCAAATTTCCATTATTTGAAAAATAATATGTATTGATGTGTTTCGAATTTAATTATCTTTAAACATGTTCCCTTTATTTTAACTAAGTATATATTGAAGATGTATCTCAATGTCACTCTGAAATGAATATTAAATATCAGAAAATTTAATAAATGGGGAGATTGGAACTTGCACTTGGCATGAACAATGTCTGAGTAGTTGTTTGGCTTAGACACTTCTGAGTAATGAGCTATCCACAAACTGTGTAGTCTAAAACAATGACCATGCTGTCTGTTTACAGTATTGTGCATCAGAAATTCAGGTTGGCTAAGAAAAGCATTTCCTTTGCTCTGCATTGACCAAAGTAATTAACTTACAGTCAAAGAATGTCACTCTCATGTCTATCATGTTAGAGGAGAGAGCACAAGACTGTGACCTCTCACTGTGCATCCACTCAGCCAATTTAGACTTCCTGACATGTGGATGGAACCAAGAGAAGTTCCAAGAGGACCAAAAGCAGAAGTTGCAGGGGAAGCCCAATTGTGAAATAAATACAGTGTCTCTTGTATCGCAGCTCTTGGTCTCACCAAGACAGAAGGCCCAGTTAAATGCAAGAGGAAGAAAGCAGACAGTGCCTCTCAATGAAAGCAGTAAGACTTTCCATCTGTCTAGTAGCTACAAGAATCCATCCTCTGGTCACAAAGATTTTATGTTCTCTGAAATGATAAATATACTCAGCCCTCTCAAGACTTCATATCTCTCAGCTCACTTAGGCACCCACGGTCTCATCTTGAGTCAAACACAAGTAGTCCCCAGAATTAAAATCAAGCCAGCTCCTCCCACATGCTTAGTAACTGCACAAGCACTCCAAGTCAGAAGGGAAACTTGGACCACAGAGTGATTCTATGCCAGTCTGCCTGGCTCTCCAGCTTCTCCTGCTCTTTGCAGAGGACCTCTATCTTTTCCTTGGAAGTGCCTCTGCTCATTACTGCTCCCCTTTCTGAGCTGTAATTTCTTTTCTGTAATGTACAATCATTATTCTCAGCAGAGTAGTTTTCTGACTTCTCTCAGAGTATTGAGAGAAAAGACAACTTGTTCAATGTTGGTCTGTCTTTGTTGTTTTCAGTCCAAACTAATAAAGATTCTCTTTATTGTTTAGATCTTAAGTAACCCCGAGAGCACATGCGATAAAGGCTTGCTCCCTCAGAGGAGCTACTGGAAGAGGATAAAGCCTTTAATAGGTGGAATCTAAAGGGAGGTTCTAAAGTCATGGGAGTTTGTCTTTAAAGGTATGTGAGACCTAGATCCCATCTCTCTCTTTCTCACTAACTCCTCATGAGGTGAAGAGTTTTTCTCCCATGGTATATGCAATGCTGCCAATTCTTTTTTCTTAATTTATGTATTTGGTACAGGGTCTCACTACGTAGCTTGGACTCATAGTGATCCTCTTGTTTTCAGCCTCCCCAGCACTGGGATGACAGGCATGCACCATCATGCCCAGGCACAGTGACTGGCTTAGCATGCTCAGGGGCAGGGCCAGCATGGCTTGTGGTGCTGGGGATCAAACCCTGGTCCTTGAGCTTTCCTAAGCAGGTGCTTAGTCCACTGATATATCTTGCCAGCTCTCATGCTGCCAATTCTGAAGCAAAAGTATAAAACTGTAAGCCATCAAAAATCATTTTTCTTGAAAAGATTATCTCTAATATTTGTTATAGTAACTGAAATTTCACTAGCTACTTTGTATGTAACTTTATAAAAAGATTCCAGCATATAAAATTACATGTCCAATCCATTAGATGAAATCTGTGCCCATGTATCTCTTTAAAACAAGCTTCTTTCCATTGTGACTCTGAGTCAAGGTGCCCAAGGAAAATGCCTTTAAGAATTTTAGGAAGAATTTTGTCTACTTTAGAAGGAATAACAAGCAACTTTTAAAACTTCTGGAGATCTCAACAAAGAGTTTGGCATGTACACCCTTGATTTGACCTTAACTCAGAGACTGTGTGTTCCCAGCAGCACCTGTCTTTGATCTTTCCCGAAGTCATCTCTTCCCTTGAGAATCTTTTGCCCATTGAAAAAGCTAGAAACAAGAAAAAAAAATACTCTTTCAGCCTTGTCAGTTCTATGCCAGAATATTTCTTTTACATTCTGCTTCAAAATCAAATAATTTCTTTAAAAATCTATCTTTTTCTTTACATTGCATTATTGAAAGCTAAGAGAAGTCGATCAGAACTTTCAATGTTCTGCTTAGGAATTTCCCTAGGCAGAGCCACAAATGTTCTGACTCCCATGTTGCTGCTAGTATCATTTACCAATTGTTCATTTTTAGAAAATAAATCAGTGATTTTTTTTTAGGTGTAAACCGTGGTGTCTTCTCCTCCTTCCTCTTTGCCACTAGTAATCTTAATATCAATGTAAGGCTTTTGTCCTTCAAAATCAACACCATCTCTTTGGGGATTGTGTTTATCACCCCACTTTTGACACCAAATTCTGCTTCAAATTTTCTATGCTACCTAACAAAGCACTTCCAAACACAATGTCTTAAAAAATAATTTTTATTAACCATAATTTTTAGTGTCTTCTGTTATATGTGTTGTCAGTGGAAATTAAAAAACAGGATGATCAAAGGGTTTAAAATGTTCTCACTCTAATGGCTGAAGATGGTGTCTATTACCAACTCCTCTTAGGTCAGTCTTGTAAACTGGAGGCTATGGTACTTTCATTGATGGCTTCTCCTCATGGAAGCTGGAGCTTCACCACAAGGTAGAGGCTGGGTCCTGTAAAATACATTCAAGAGTCAAATTCAGAAGTTTTTGTTCTTCTGTGGTTCAGCCTCAGAATTCACAGTATTTCTCCCATCACACGAGTTTATCAGCATCCTAATTCAAAGCAAGATGAAATAAAGTCCTCTCTTACTGTGGAAACAACAAAGTCACATTATGAAAAATGTATGTATAAAACCTGATGTAGTTCAGTCATTTTTGGGAACCCTTGCCAATGCTGGATGATGTGAAAGTACTTTGCTTGTACGGAAAATATGAATTTGCAGGGACCAAAGAGAAGGCTGTGGTAAGAACTATGTCTGTCTAAATTATACATGTTAACATTTTACCTCATTTACCCCATTACCTCAGGCTGTGACCTTATGTGAAAATAAGGTTATTGAAAAGATAGTTAAGGCAAGGTCATACTGTAGTAGGATAAGTTTCTAATTCAAGAATATCATTTGTATTATACAAAGGCGACATTCAAATGGGCACATGGAGAAGACCTTGTGAAGATGAAGGTAGAGACCACAGTGGTGCAAAGAAATTCAAGAAACACCAAAGATCACCAGCCAACCATAGAAACATAAGCAGAGACCTGCTGCACACTCTCCCTCACAACCTGCGAAGGCATCAGCCAGCCAACACCTTTGTCTCAGAATTCCAGTCTCTAGAATTGCATAAAAATAAATTTCTGATGTCTAAACTTCTCAATTTATGGTATTTTGTTATATCAGCTTTACAAAACCAACTCAAGTAGCCAGAGTCAACCAGGCAGGTAAAATAGGAATAGAACAACTTCCTATAGCTCAAACATTTGAATTCTTCAAAGTTCTAGGTAAATAAAAGCAATGGCATTTCTGTAAGAAGGTGAACACTAAATGAATTACTTTTCTGATGAATCCAGTTTTGGCCATGTTTTATTTCAGGCTCTCACATGGCATTATGATTAGGAAATTGGTACATGTAGCTGTGACACTATGTATGTGTGTGTTTTGTTGTTCTTATTTCATCCCCAGATATAAAGTATGGCTGTTCTCTTTGACCTGCATTAGAAAGGCTTTTGTCATTGGATTACTTTGTTTTTCATTTTAGTGTTCCGTATTTATGTGAAGATGAGCACTAAGTCCAACTACCTCTCCCACAGAGAAGTTCCGCTGAGAGCCAGGATTAAGCATCTGTATGCTGTGTACATCCAAATCTTCACATGCACAAGTAACTAGTGAACACACTACTTTTATTTTTTTTTCAAAACACAGAAATTTGGGCCCTGCTTCATTTTATTTTCCCAGGGAGTAGCTTTGCCAGTTTACCCAAGAGTGATATTGCCGCCTCATACCCATGCAGCCAAGATGCTGGAATATGTATGAAGAGATGACGAAGATAGATATGTCCATGGAGGATTGAAATGTGAGCATCTGCTGTAATGGCACTAAAAAGAATTAGACTCATCAACTATAGTGATTCATAATGATAGCTGTGTTTGCTTTCAGAATATTAAGGGAATCAACCATTCACTTAATTGCCAAAGAACTTTTTTACCCTACAACATCTCTTTCTCTCTCTAATTTTCTCAATATATAGATTTTTATATTATATATCCCAAAGTGGTATTACTGGCCATTGCATAAATGTAGCAAAGAAAAATTAAAATAAGCTAATATTTTTGATTAATGTTAGTTTCTATGCCTGAACTTAGGAACATAAATATCCCTTTAAAAGTAGTACTGTCTGCAAGTAAGATCAAATCAAATTTCTAGGCACTTTGTTAATGAAAAGTATTGATTTTTATAGCATTTGGTCCAAACCATTGCCAACTTTTCATTGATTTGATACCCCTCCTAACAATGAGCTCTTCATCCTTGACCACACAGAGGTCCTTCTCTGTCTTCTTCAGAAGCTACTTACTTTCCTCTTCCTCTTCAGCTTTATGCCTCAGTTCTGTTTTCTTCTCATTTCTTCTTTATACATCTCCTTCATTCCTGCATTATCAGTGGTCACCTGTGGGCAGATGATGTTCATTACTGAGGATTTATTATTTCAATAAGGTGATACCTACTTTTCCAGTGTAATAGCCCAGGAAACTTGTTCTTTTTAACCCGACTGTTTGCTTTCCTCTCTCTTCCTTTCTATTCATGTAGTTCTAAGTCAACCAACCATAACCAAGTCTACTTTCCTTAGACAGCAAGTTGTGTTCACTTTTCTCTCTCTTCCTATTTATGTAGTTCTAGGTCAACCAACCACATCCAAGTCTACTTTCCTTAGATAGCAAGTTGTTGAACATTGATTTAATACTTTCTGGCTCCAGCTTGTCATAACCAGCATGCTTTCTCCATGCACACAAAACCACATCAGCTGCTAGTGTAGAGGCTGGTGTATTTCATCTCAAAATGAAAGAACTGGTACCTGCTCAGGACACTGTTAGACAGCAGAGAAGGCTGGAGCAGAAGTGGAAAGGATCCAACCAGTACAAGTCATGAAATCAATTCTAGTGACTACTGGGGTGACTTGTACCCTTGTAAAATCACAGAGTACCATGCTCTTGGTTTCACTATTTATGTAAGCAGTAACAATAGGCCATCATGTGATACCTTTTGTGCTTAATTGAAATATTTTACTTAAATCTAATGTTGTGTGTTTATATTGATTGGCTGTAGTGTGTTTATATGGATTCCCCATTAAAATATAACTTCTCTGGAGAGAAAAGAGCAAATAAGTTCTCTGATATTCCTGAGGTGTAGACCTGATGGTGCAGAAAAACAATATTCACCTGGTAGACATTCAATTTAAACCATCTCTATTTTGCTTGATTTTGTCAGCCACCAGACCTTCAGAGTTGATACGCTAGCCCAAGTGGAATGGAAAAAATCACATTAAACTGAATAAATAATAGTGAAAAACAAAAGTAGGAAATGGAGAATATCACTGGTAGCTGTTTGAAACAATAGACAAGTGAATGCTCCAAGCCATGACAGGAAAAAAAGGCTTTGAAATAACCCAGAGTCTCCCTTCAAGGAGCAGCCTTTGGCAACGCATGTCAAACAAGATGATTTAAATTAATTTCTGAAGTAGAACATAACTTCATGAAAGCTCCTTATGAAAAAAGTGGAAGGGATTTTGAAAATGAAGAAAAAGGACACAGGTACATTGCTTGATAGTGTTCTTGTACATTTGGGGATTAGGGGTCCAGAAACCAATAAAATATTACTAATCAAATTTAAAAAGCCATATATCCTATGAACAAACTGAAGAAGGGAATCACAGTCATAGGTTAGAATTTCCACTCCTCCCAGGAGGAAAGCAGGCCTTTGAAAGGCATATGCAAGCATCAGTGATTTTTTCCTGTACATTTCCATTCCCCACTTAGTGCATGCAGATGGATTTGGTTGCTTTAACAAAAAAAGTGATATATGTGGTCAATATAGTGATAGTGGAGTGTAAATCAATCATTGTAAGTCTACTGTATCTAAATTAGCAATGGTGGAGCCAAGGTGAAGCCATTAGATTCCCAAACCTGAAAGCCACCTACTTCTGCTTCCACCCCAGCAGGCTACAAAAACATCAGCGACACAGAGAGCTCGGGGCCTCAGGAGCAGCAGCTCACTTGACACAGACACTGTTGCAACTGCCCAAGTGGCTGAGCTGCTGGAGAAGATGTGTGCTTGCTGAGTAATTCTGCAGTGACAGTGTGTAACTCATGGACCATTGCCCTGTATCCTTTCTTTTCGTTTTTTTACGTCTGCTCAGCTGGAATCCCTGCCATAGTTACTGGTGATGATTACCATGGCCGCTGAGCCAGGGATCTGGTGCAGCCCCCAGAGTTATCACTCAGGACGTGGGAGGCCCGAGAAGGATCAGGGATGCCTGGGAGAAGGTAAATCTCACAGACATATGGCCTGCTTTCCAACTGAGGCAGAGGGGCTCTGTCTTCTATTTTAACTCTCATAAAGCATGTTTCGGGACCCAGACATTTTTGATACATAAATTTTGGACATTGAAGGTTCAATCTTGTTTGCTCGACTCTGGAGTTATGTCAGGTCATATGCCAAAGCCAATATTTCCAGTATAACGTAAGTGGCAACATGAGTGGCACCAAAAGGGATGGGGAGGAGAAGAAGAAAGTTCACACATAGGAAAAGAATAGTACTTTTTACATAAAAACTTTGTCATGCTTCTTTGTCCAGGATTAATTACTCCTGCAACTAAGAAACAGAAACCACTGCCCAAAGACAGAAACCACAAGATCAATGAATCACAAAGGAACAACCAAGCTTGATCCTTTTCAGGGCGACACTTGATCTTGTTTGTGGCCGCACTGCTGTTGTCCGGACTGTGGGAGACAACCACCAGAAGTAGGGAGCCAGATCAGGGTAGCCCATGCTCGATCAGTACCTTGCCTTGCAAAACTATTTTCATTCCTCCATGAACCTAGAAATAAATTCTCAAAAAGAATTTGAAACATTCTTGAAAACATATAAAGTTTGGTGATAAGATGATGAAAGGGAATAGTTGAAGCAAATAGAACTCAAAAACTTGCTATTCTAAGTGAAACTGCCTTTTGTTCTGAATATTAACAACACTTTATGAACAATGGTAATCCTTTCAAGGGATTTGTTAGAAGTGAGAGATGGGACAGAAAGCAGCTCAGATGGAACACACGGGGCAGAAGATTAAAGGGCTCCTCGCTTTAGCGCATCCACACATCCAGGCAGGGGAAGGTAGATGACGTGGGTCCTCTTCACATACAACCAATTAGCCAGCCCCAAAGAAGTTACTCTCCTTGATCGCCATGTTAGACTAACACACTTCCAACCCTCTTACTGTATTATGAAAACCATCACTAGGCACCCAATAAACAAGGTAGGAATATTTAAAAATAAATCTACCAATCAGCAACATTCACTATGGGAGCTTGTTAGAAATGCAGATTCTTACAGAAGCCCTGATCTCTATGTCAGGAAGTATGCGGTGGAGCTCAGCGTCTTCCAGGGGATTCTCATGTCCTCGTTGGGAAGCCACTGCTCTGGGCCCAAGGGAACTTGGAAGGGGCATCTCCAATGGAGTAAGGACCACCTTTATCCAAAATTCAGGAGTTATGCAAGTCAGAACCCCAGGATCTCCCACAGAGGACATGAGAATTAAAAGTTGGAGACCTCACTGGAAATTGTTAACTTTAAATATCAGTTCTCACTCTTAATTTTATGATAACAAAGCTTGCTGCCAGGGGAATAATAGAATACAGTTAACTGCCCTCTGTGGCAATATTTTATCCAGGCTTGATGGGGTAATTTGAAAATATCATTAAAAAGACAAGTTGTACAATAGAGCACGACAAAAGTGTGATTATTTTAGGAGATTAAATCCTCAAGCATCATGTGGCTTCTAAATGCATGTCTCCTATCGATTGAAAACTCTTGGCTAATAGCTGAGTTGCCCAGCTCCTGCTTCAGATAAAGAGGCACGTGTACCTCCGTGCCTGCTTTTATGGAGGCTTTATTAAGCACCTAAAGATCTTGAGCCTTTTTTTAAACTATCTGATCCAATAATATTCTAAATTACAGAAAGGTTTTTTTCTCTTGTTAAATTTGATAGAGACAAGAAGGAAGAAAGAACACTGGAAAGGGGGAAAATATGAGGAAGGTAAAATTCATCAGAGCCTCCATAATTCAGCAAAAAGGACCATTTCTTTTCCTTCTCATCTCCAGATGGGTAGCTGGGAAATGGTTAGAAGTAGATGGATGAGGGCCAGACAGATAGCTCAGTAGATTAAAGCACCTGCTTAGGCAGAGCACAGCAGCCAGGGTTCAATCCCCAGGGGCACAATGAGACTGTGATTGAGACTGGGCGTGGTAGCAAGTGCCTGTAATCCCAGTACTTGGGAGGCTGAAAACAGAAGAATCATTACGAGTCCAATCTATGTAGGGAGACCTCACAGATCCTATGCTAAATACATCTAAAAAAAAGAAGTAGTACATGGACAGCACAGCCAATATAAAAAGGTGGAGTCCTATTGTACGTTTTACTCTCCGGTCTGTTTTTGCTCTTCAGTGCCTTCCAGGAAGATCTTTTCAAGTGGGTAACTCTCTACCTACACCATCATTATTGACTGCTGTAGCATTCCAGTCTTGGACTATGTCTCATGGACTGTGGTTTATTCACTAAACTTTGTGAAAATTTTTGCTGTTGTATCACTGGTCTGAGGATATCAGACATTTTGCTATACCTGTGCATCATCCTTGGAAGATGCGTGTGCAGATTTCACCTGGTGCACACTTTCTTTCCCTTTTTAAGCATTTATTTATTTATTTATTTATTTATTTATTTTGTACAGGATCTCACTACACAGCTTGAACTCAGTGATCATCCTGTCTCAGCCTCCCCAGCACTGGGATTACAGGTGTGCACCACCACCCTGGGTTTCAGTGGCTGGTGAGCCCAGACCCTGGGCCAGCACAGCATTCTAATATTGGGGATCAAAACCAGGTCCTTGCACGTGCCAGGCAGGTGCTTAGACTGCTGCATTTTTCCAGTCTCAGCTGCCTCAGTGTTGGGATTATAACCCTATACCACCATGTCTTGCTACACATTCATCTATTTATTATTTTTAACTTTATTTGGTTGTTGCAGGGTCTCACCATGCAGCTCAGACTCCTGGTGATCCTCCTGCTTTCAGCCTCCCCAGCGATGGGATTACAGGCATGTGCTACTATGCCTGGACTCTGCCTAGCTCAGCCCATCCTGGGGGAGGAGCTGGCACAGCACATGGTGCTAGAGATCAAACCACGGTCCCTATGCTTGCCTAAGCTTGCCTAAGCAGGCACTTTAGTCCACTGAGCTATCTCGCCAGCCCACTAGTTTAAATATTATGTATTATAAGTACTATGTATGTTTCAAATAGCTCCAGAGTATATTTTATATATGCACTGAGTCCCACACCACTAGCCCTTTAAAAAGCAGCTTTGTTACACATGTATGCTTATTTTATAGGTACAGTTGAGAACTGCTTTGTCAAATTAAAACTAAAACAATTGATATTTTGATTTAGATCATATTGAATGTTCTATAGTTGCCAAGTTATTGTTTTCAGAGATTTATTATGCAATTTTGCTTCAAAATATTCCTAGGTCCTCAAGGTTGTTTTAAACCTCAAGTATAAATGGAATATTTTATAATGTTGTATATGTGTTCGTGTTAACACAGGAAAGCTGTTGGCTTTTTATGTTAATTCTCTAACTCCTCATATCCCTAAAATCTCTTACTTTTTCTGGTGGTTTGTCAGTTAATTTCTTATTTCTCATCTATGCAACTGTGTCATCTATGAAGACAGAAAAGGAGTCCTAGCTTTCCAGCACCACTGCTTCTTACCCAACTCCTGGTCTTACTGCAGCAGTAACTTTCTTTTCCTCCGGCTTTAAGGGACACTGCCCCTTCTTCACTAGTTCAAGCAATCACTAGTTCAAGCAAACTGGTCTCCAACCCGGGAAGGCCATTTTATCACTCTGTTATCAGAGATTTCTCCTTTTACAGTTCCAGTAAGTATCATATATTTTTTCAAATATGGAATTAACATAAAATGCAGCATTAGCAATTACAGTAAGGAGCATGTCTTTTAACTCTAGTTTTATTCATTGAATTTATAATAGCAAAAGTGACTTTCTTAAAATAATTCATAGCGATCATCCACTAACGCTCAACTTCTTTAGTACCTTTTTAATTAGGCATTTTTAGTTCAGTATTCATATGCTAAATTGTAGCTTTCTTTTGGTTACTGGCTTTGTAAAGTTTTAGAATTTAGCACTTTGTTGAACTTGTAAAAATAAATGAAGCTTTTTTCTTTCTTCAAAAAATCTTACTTAGGAGATATTATCCCTCAAAGGTTTGAAAATAAATATTTACCTATGAAACCAGCTGGACTTGACATATTTTTCTGAAATAATGACTCTTGACGATGTTTTAATTTTTTTTTTTTTTTTTGGCAGAACCGGGGATCGAACTCAGGCCATTGCACTTGCCAGGGAAGCACTTATTCCACTGAGCCACCTCCCGGGCCCCTTATTTTAAAATTTTAATGCATCTTTGTTTATTTAATTTGTCTATTTTTCTTAATTTATACTCACTATTAAAAGTTAACATGTATCCAGATTTTACTTTAGAATGTCCATAAGGTGTTTTAAAATTGGTGATTTTCTTTCCTCCTTTATCATTTTTTGTTATTTTCTTTTCCTCAGTAGAAATATCTTCTTTTTGAGACAGGGTTTCCTTATCCTTACACAGCTCAGGCTAGCCTTGAATTCGTAGCAATCCTCTAGTCTTAGCCTCCCAAGTGCCATGACTGCAGGTGTGCACCACCACGCCCAGCTTCTTTTATTATAAATAACTCATTTTCTACTTAGGTTCCCCTTAATAAAACAGATATATTTTATAGTTTCTCTATGTATTTCCTTCATTACACTTGTTTTCTACATAATTTATTAAAATAGTTGTATTTCCTTTTTCTACCCTAAGTTTCGCAGTTTTTATGAAGAAGAGCATTTGAATACACTCACAAAGTTGGGATCATTTCAGTTACTTCATCTTTCAGCATGTTTTCATGGATTTATCACGCCTGGTCTGTGCTGCACATCTGGTCCAGACAACAAGAGAGTCTGCGTGTCTCCTTATTCTAGAAAGACATTTTTATTTCCTCCACGTTCCAGCTGTCAGCCACTACGCACACACAGGAGTCTCCAGCCAGAAGGAAGCGTTCCTCCGTCCACTCAGCAGCCCCATCAGATCAGGGATTGGTGGTGGTGGTGGAAAGACTCTAGCCCATGGCTGCAGGGCCCTGAGCACTGTGCTGAGCTCCCGCAGGATGCCACATACACCCTGGCTTCGCTTTGTCTCATGATTGTTTCCTCACCCTGATTTGTGTCTCCTCTCCAGTAAGAAACTGGACCTCACTCTTCAACCAAATTGCTGTCTTTTATTGTTTCCATATCTTCACCTCTATGTTTTCAATTCTCTGAAACAATCTGAGTCAAATTATTGGGGAATATGTAGTTTCACATGTTTTCCTCAGTTTATGGCCATTTTGCATTTTTCTCTAGAATTTTAATTTGTTAATTTATTGAGAAATTTATGGTTAGGTTATTATTATTTCCATTTGCAAGCAAGCTTCTTGTTTTGACTATAGAAGTTTTTTTGCAATCTGCAAATTCAAAAACATCCAAGAGATGTCTTGGTATTGAACTTTACTATTGGACATAAAGAATCTCTTTAACATAAATGTTTATACACTTTTATATCAGGAATTTAGGGGTTTTTAAAATTATGCCTGAAAGGTTTCTTCTTAAGTTGCTGTTTATGATTGCTAATTGCTGGAAGCCTCAGTATTTAAATCTCCACTGTCCAAACTCTCCTAAAGATCGGTCTCCAAATCTTGTTGATTTCTGTCCAGAGGTTCTATACTTTCTACCAATTTTTCTATTTGTTACACTATCAGCCACTTCTAATTCATTTTTATATTGATGACATCGTTTTTTCTTGTTGTTATGTTTTGAGTACAGGGTCTATAGGGTCTCACTACACAGAGCAGACTTATAGTGATTCTCCTGTTTTCAGCCTCCCAAGCGCTGGGATTACAGGTACGCACCACCAGGCCCAGTCTCAATTGCCATCTCAGCGTGCCCCAGGGGCAGGGCCAGCACAGAACCCAAGGGATCCACCCTGGTCTCTACATCTGTGACATGTTTTTTTCTTGATATAAATTCTTAAGTATATTAGGCTTTTTAAAATATATTTCTGAATTCACACACCTACAATATTTAAATGGTAATGGAATACCCATCTCTGAAAACTAAACAAAAAAAAGGGGTTACAAATAAAAGACCATTTTGCATCTGTGTATACAAAATAGTTAAGTTATATATATAGCTACTTTCTCTTAATTCAATGAGAAAAAAGATTTGTACTAATAATGTTTGAATGACATATCATGTCTGCATCTTGTACTATGAATAACAACTATGAAGACAACAATATGCAATGTATTAATCATTGAAACTGTCCTACTAATTGGTTTTGAAACTGTCTCAGGGGCAGGGACATGGCTTAGTAGAATAAGCGCTTCCCTGGCAAGTGCAAGGGTCTGAGTTCAATCCCCGGTTCTACCAAAAAAAAAAAAAAAAAAAA